>NC_136798.1:4960849-5260849 GCF_951216825.1 Electrona antarctica | reverse complement strand
TCCTTCCATTATTTTAGAAAGAAATTAAAGGTTATTCAAGAGTCACATGGCAAAAACAATTACATCAAACTTTTTTTTATAGCTTTTTATAGAGGTTTCTAAGCGTTTTTTGGACTTAAAACTGTCACATCCATAATGATGTAGGCTCAGGGATTATTCACGTTGGGTTCCATTGATACTCCATCAACAGACTAGTATCGCCCCGCTACCATGAAACTTACCATTGCGTGAAATTACACTGGTACGATAACAAACATTGATGGATTACGTCTATTAATAACCATGTCCTGCAGCGTTATCAGCCTATAAGCTCTCAATAATGATGATCTACACGTGGTGGTTATTTCGTTTTCATGTTGAGAGTTAACCGAGTAAAATAACCCTTGAAGCCTGCATGAGCCGTAGCTTCGGTGTACGCTCGGAGGGCTGTGTGTGTGTGTGTGTGTGTGTGTGTGTGTGTGTGTGTGTGTGTGTGTGTGTGTGTGTGTGTGTGTGTGTGTGTGTGTGTGTGTGTGTGTGTGTGTGTGTGTGTGTGTGTGTGTGTGTGTGTGTGTGTGTGTGTGTGCTAATCATGATGTCACATGATCAGACAGATTCTGATCTTGTTGAACCCATCGTCTTGCAGTGATCAGTATCAGCTACTATTGTTACTTGGTTGTAATGGTTGTATTATAAAACTGTGTATATTATCTTCAGCCATTTGAGCATGAACTGTATCTGTTACACGTATGTGTGGACCAGAGCCATAGAGTAAGACCGAGTTACGCAAACTCTGTTCACTTCATGGGGCTTCAGTCCAATGGCGGCTCTCCTACATAGACTTCTATTGAGCATGGGGGACAACCGGAAGTTTACGGAATGCATTGGAGTCTATGGGCTTGCGCGTGGAGTACATGAACCACGTGACCGGGCTGTTTTCTGCCCCCTCAATGTCGCAACTCTTCTATTAGATGGCTCTGGTATGGACATACTGTACATGGGAATCTGATACTGTATGCTGTGACTCAAACCCCTCTATATCACACTCAAAATACATGAAAATGCATTCATACATTACATGAGAGAATATGTCATACTCTTACCTGCATGAGCCATCTATTGACCACGCCTGTCTTGAACTAGTGGGTCCACATTGCCAGTTACAAACAGCAAAATGTACAGACATCTTGCAGTCATTGTGACCGGTCCAATGTACTTGTACGTGCATAAGTCAATCCTGAATAATAGGCCAGGTGTGCATAAAGATGTCGACATCCTTGTTTGATGCCATCGCCTGTCCGACAACGCACGGTGTCCGAGCATCACTTTTGCATGTTTGGAATCACGTGCTGTGGGACAGGATATTGAAGGTCTAAATCAGGGGTTCTCAACGTTTTGGGCCGGGGACCCCCGGAAATGCTTTGGCAATGTCTCGGGACCCCCGCCCCGCCCCCTCCCGACCCCCAATATAAATTGACTGCTACAATAACCTTAAACCATTTTGGGCGGGAACCCCTTTTGGTGTTTTAAGCATTGTTATAATTTAGCTATTGAAAAATAGCAGATCTACAAGCTCATAGCGCGCCACCGAGTGGCGCCACCGAGTGGCGCGCTACGAGCTTGTAGGTCTGCTATTTTTGAAAAATCGTGAAAATAAAATTAAAAAAAAAAATCATTTAAAAAAAAAAAAAAATTTGGGGACCCCCTAAAATAATTTGGTGACCCCCCGAGGGGTCGCGACCCACGGGTTGAGAACCCCTGGTCTAAATGACTCGCCATTTTTACACACCCAGTCCATTATGAATGTTTCTCTCTACTTGTACATAATTCATCTATTACAAGGTATCAAATTCATTTCTATCCATGTTTGGGGGTCAATTAATAGAGAAAATCCACCATGGGATTGAAGTCTTTTAATGCTGTTCCTATGAGTGAGTATTTTAAAAGGATTTTGAATAGGAATAATAACTCAAATTATTAATGGCTTGAGTTTCAGTTCAGTCGCAGCAGCAACATATTATAATTGCATTTTGTACACAAGAAAATCGACAAATCTTACTTACAAAATATGTATTTAATAATAAATCAAAATTGGATTAGTTATTGCCCTCCACCATACTAGGTATTGTGTGCACTCCAAAGAACACAATTGGCCATGTTCAAGCATGGGTAAGTTGATCTCTGTCGATACACTAGTAGGGGGCTTAACTGGGAAGGATGGTGTGTATAGTCCTGGTTGGAACTTCTCACTGTCAGGTGAAAATAAGCTGCTGGCGACTTCATATGCATCAGCTTGTCTATATACCCTTCCTAAGAACACAGTAGCTGTCAGAAGCAACAAGGGACTACAGTACAAGGGGAACCGGGAATTGGCAGAATGACTAAATTGGGAGAAATAAGGTAAAGAATATAATATAACAAAATGTAATGTAACAAAAAACCCTGATCATGTGTGATCGTATAACGGACCCATGGGTAAAAGTTTATTTGAATATCCATTCAAATATCTAATCACTAAGGCCCACTTCTTTCAACTTGCTGGACATTTAAGTGGACTCAACAAAGGGACATACCACTTGCAAGATGAGACAAACTTTTCCTTGGGGAAACTATCCCACAAGCTGTTGCCCATACTCAGTCGGCGGGGGTACGATCATGTGAGA
Source organism: Electrona antarctica (assembly GCF_951216825.1). Classification (NCBI taxonomy): domain Eukaryota; kingdom Metazoa; phylum Chordata; class Actinopteri; order Myctophiformes; family Myctophidae; genus Electrona; species Electrona antarctica. The sequence goes on along the minus strand of NC_136798.1, from coordinate 5,258,207 downwards.
ACAAAATGTTGGGCCCATGCAGGTCTGCTGCATATTGACTCATCATAACATAACTCATCATGCCATCTTTTCCCCATCTTATCTCCTTCCATCATCTCCCACTGTATCTCCCAACTCCGCGTTCCCTTCCTCCGTCTGTCTGTCCGTCCGTCCGTCGTGTGTCCCCTGTCCCCCTGGGTGTGGAACGGGTCAACTACCCGTCGTGTGGTCTTTGCCCCCTGTGGCAGGTACTTCCATAGCCCCACGGACACCAAGGAGCTTCTCTACGACCCGGCATCGGTAATGAACGGAGACACGCTCAAGTTCTGCCTGAAGGAGGCCTGGTGCAAACTGTGCTTCTTCGTTCTCTCCTTCGTCTACTATCTCTACTGGTGAGCCTTCGCCGGTGTGGGGGCGGGTGGGGGGGGGGGGGGGGGGGGGGGGGGGGGGGTTGATGTTATCCCATTTTGACCTGAGATCAGATTCTAAAAATGTCTTCTACATCCTGACCGTTTTCTGAAAAAGCTGTGTTTCTATGTCAGTCGTTCTTTCAGATTTTTCAAAAATAGCAGACCTACAAGCTCGTAGCGCGCCACTCGGTGGCGCGCTATGAGCTTGTAGATCTGCTATTTTTCAATAGCTAAAGCATAACATAATGCTAACACCAAAAGGGGTTCCCGCCCAAAATGGGTTATAATCCAATCTAATTCTAATTTGAATGCTGCATTGGAAACAAACATATAGATACTTTTGGATAGATATGTGACTAGAATAATGACATATCTTGCTGCATTACTCTGCAGTACCAATAGGATAATTGGGAAGCTTCCATGTCAATGCTCTTGTTTTGGAGAAATTGGTTCCAGGCAGCGTTAAAGCTTGTTGCTGTCAAGTGCGGTACAAAATGTGAGTTTTAGTTTTCAAAATCACATGCATCTTTCCAAACTAGCATCAGTCACGCTTTCTCTTACAGTGTGACAACTGGAGCTTATATGCACAGTGAGTAAATGGCAAAGTTTGCATGAGATGTTGAAAAAACTGCTCAACGGAGATGGAGGATAAGAAGTGTCTCCAAAAATGGAACTGCATTTAAACCCTAACATGAAAACCTTTTGATTGTCTTTAGACATGCGTTTATTATTAAGGCTCATACATAGTCTGGATTTTCGGTGGTGGGGTGACCACCGAACTACAACATGACGTCACTGAGGTGACCACCGAACTACAACATGACGTCACGAGACGTGGTGAAGAGCAAACCACCGCCACCGCTCCAGCCCTTCTCTCTGTTTTTACTCACCACCACTCACCCCACCACCGAAAATCCAGACTATGTATGAGCCTTTACTCTGTAGGAAACAGCACTGTTGTACTCGGATTCCATTTTAATAGATTCAATGTCACAAAGGCATAGTTTTAGCTGAGCTATTAAACCCCAGTGTTCATAAAATTCTTCATGATGATTATGTAGACTCTACTTAATAATTATGATTGATTAATCTACCATAACCTACAGTACATAGTGACTCCTGCTGAATTTGTCAGCGGGTATCTGTATTCAAAGGAAAATATGTTAACACAATAGATAGTACCACTGGTAAAACTTTGAATGATGTATATAACGTGTGTATTGTTGAACAGTGTGCCTTGCTACTTTATATTCTTAACTTCTCCAAAGCTCCCCATGTGTGCTTGCAATGTTCTCTCATCTCTCTATGCCTTTTGTTTTGCTGCTATACGGCAGGTGTCTTTGCCATCTGCATTCTGATTCTGATGCTGAGGCCAGACTTCGGCATTCTATGTTGACGTCAAAGGAATGCGGACCAATAATTTGCAATAGAACCATTTGGACTCTTATTTGCAGTTTTTCAAGTTTAGGCAGACAGTTCTAAGTTCACGTTAGTCCAGGTGCCTCAGAGTGTTTGCCATCGCATCGCAAGGTTCTGGGTACATTCACGGACACGGCCCACTCAGTGTATGAGAAGCACAGCTTGGGTAACTAACTTTGACCTCTTTATTGATAATAAACATATGTAAAAAATACATAGGCCTACATTGTCATGCCATTATCAAAAGGCCAGTGGCTTATTTCCATTGCGGTCCTTTCCTATGAGTATTAAGTACTAGGTTTGCTTCTTCAACTCAGCAATCCATCTCTCTGGTCTGGTGCCTTGAAAAGGGGCAAAAATCTCTCATTGCTCAGCGGATACTGAAAATAAGCCACTGCGAGTGTGACTACTTACCTAGTTGCAAGGTTAGAGTAAAGGTTTGCTGTAGGTTTAGGATAAGGGCTATGTTTAGGAGGTTACAGTCCAAATTGACAACCTGGACTCCACATGGTCCTCATTCCATCGGTGAATGGGCCTCATTCTTTTGGTGTCAGTGTATAGAACCCAAATGTTGCCATAATGGTGTCAGCATGTGGATGACAAAGTCACTGACCCAAGCGGCAAAAAAACTGCAGAGGGAGGCGTGAGAACAGACTGAAGTGTAATAACCATGTTATTAATCATTATGGATTCTTGTCCCATGTGTTGTATGAATGCTACAGTGTGTGGAACCTGGACATATCCCTCTAATAGGTCTAATCAGTGGAAACACCTTAAAGGTACAATCCTTATATTTTTGCCCTTTTGAGCTATATGAAATCGAGAGAGTCTATAAGCATTGTTCTTCACGGAATATCTGCCGTGAGCCATAATGGCCGCCCACATGGCCCCAACAGTCTTTGGCCTGTTACACTGCATATGATGTTGTGCCAATAGGGACTGTTGTGGCTAGTTGGCCACTGGCATTGAACTGAACTCAAAATATTTGTAGGCTACACTTTCAGAAAGAACATTTTCACATGTTTTTTTTTTAGCTTTTTGATTACTTACTTTGCGAGTAAAATGTAGCATTCCGAAAAATCTGGCACTGATAGTTCAAATGATGTTTCTTTATTGAATAGACTTTTTTTTTTCTCGTAGTTTTCTTTTCTTTTATATATTTTTTTAATGATCCCCCACAACCCAAAAGGATTGGAACTTTAACATGGAGTTGTGCTTGTATGTGTGTGATAATGCTGTGATATAACATAATATCAGCACATAAGTATTTGTAGGATCATACTCTTAGTTGTGCATGGGTAGCTCCATGTGTTGTCCAACTTCTGATGTGTCTGGTTAATATGTTTATCACAGCAATACCACACAGGTAGAAAAACAACATCATGAATTATGGTGTCATTATTCTGTTCCGAATGTTCACTGTCAAAGGTATATCCATCCAAATCATTTGATCTGGTGTTGTTTTTAAACTATAACAGCGTACATTTCAAAAGTGTTAATAGTGGAGTGACAGGAGCAGATTTTAAAACAAGCACGGCTGGTGTAGCACAGCCAATTAGAGCACTATAACCACATACCACGTGAGTCTCGAGGACCCAAGCTCAAATTTGACTCCCGTCATGACACACATCCTGCTTCTGCCTTAAGGTTAATTGTGCAAACCAAGGCCAGCTCAAAGCACCGAGAAGTTTACATTTTGTTAAATGGATGAGTAGGCTATTAATATAATAATAATAACATATAATACTGTTTGTACTCAATTTGTCAGAATGTTATTTAGGGATGTCCCGAGGGATGTCCCGATCCCGATACCTCAATTTCTGCGTTAGCCGATACCGATACCAAATACCGATACCGGTGTCGTGATCTCATGTTGTGTTTATAGCTATCTAGCTATATATCTCGTGTTGTGTTTATATAGCAGACTTCTCATTCAAATGTACACTTGCAGTTTGGGCAACTCCAAAGCAAACTCCACATGTCCCAACATTTTATTTACCTGCCATAGTGTCAACCCCTTACCCCTGTGTCGGATCTGTGCTTAGACTGGCATATTCGCCGATACCGATATGACCCGATATGACAAATAAGGGCCGATCCGATACTTTTCCCGATACCGATACAGTATCGGGACATCTCTAATGTTAATACAACACTCGTAAACATGATTACTCTCTTGTCATAATGGAGTTAACAACCTCACGCTTACCATCACTTACCATTTAAAGAAGCAAACAATGAGTTGGCGTCATTGGCTTTGTTTGGTGTTGCTGCTAAGTTGTATTTTTAACTCGGCGGCCATCTTGATCATCTTGCTTCTCCATCCCATCTCATTCCTGTGCTGCACCAGCTATATTTGGGAGTGGATGTGTTGTTTCATACGCCAACATCAGCAGCAGCAGTGAGTTACACATGTCTGTAGTACTGCAGGGTGGACAGTCAGTTCATTTTCACATGCATCAATTCAGTGATTGTAGTTTCTTAGCAATTCAGAAGAACCTCAAAACGTTAACCATATGATAATAAGGGCCGATTCATACTCCTATTTTAGAGCCGAATAAAAGTCGGTTCGGCTCTGTAGAGCCTACAATGTGACGCCATTTGAGGTTCGGGGGGGGGGCGGGTACCGTCCTAAAGTCGGCTCTTCGGTGCAACTGAAAATTTCTGACTAGCCAAAATCATTTCGGCACTACAGCGCCGAAACAGCTGTAAAATAGGAGTATGAATCGGCCCTAAGACATATATCTTGTAACAGCAGAATGGCCTTCTCTGACTGTATAATACAAGCTACTGTGACTTGAATTACAACACAAATTATAAACGTAATCATGTATCAAATTAATAATAAATAACATTCTGAAATGAATTTATATTTACTTATTTGAATTGTTGAGTTGGAAATGAACTGTCTAAAAGCCTGACCCATGGGCTTTCCTAATGTGTTATTATGTCTCCCACTTGGCACTATTTCCCCAAACCAAATGCTTCCCCAGCATCAAGCACCTCAACTCTTAACCCTAAGCCATGTTGTGGCTGTGTCAGAAACATCCTTGCACGTCTAGATTAGTGTATAATATGGCTTTGCACACACATGGCTGCATATACTGTACACACACAGCTATGCTATGTCACATATGTGTGCGAAGAAAAACACACAAAAACTCCACGCCAGTGATTTTCTGTGTCTCCTTCACACCTGGGTGATGGGCAATTTAGAATCCCTTTGGCTGCTCAGCCGAGCTCATCTTGCGCAGATGATCTGGTGGAATTGCTCTATAACTCTTCATTTAGTCCATCTGCCCATGGCAGGGAAACCAAGGCAAGCGCCCCAAAGAGGCTTCAATGGCAAGCGCCCCAAAGAGGCTTCAATAGACCTGGGCAGAAAGATCAATTTAAATATGGTTTCAAATATTTTCACTCGTCGAGGTTGCCTGTCGTCCCCCTCTTATCTTCTGCCTTTGTGTTTGCTGACAATTTGCTTTACGATTGCTATATCACAGTCCATTAAGTTGCATATTAGCCTATGGGATGGTAATGTTAGTGCATAAATAATATACTGCTCATACGTGCCCACAGATGTATAATGTGCTTATACCGCCACTATACAAATTACAGTTTAATAGGCAAAATAATAATTATCTAGCAATAATCTATTTTTTATTGTTTTTACAGCAAAATCTGCTTTTTTAGCTTTTGTTTATGCGCTAAAAGCCTGATTGTTAGGCCTGTTTAAGTTGCATATTAGCCTATGGGATGATAATGTTAGTGCATACATAATATACTGCTCATACTTGCCCACAGATGTATAATGTGCTTATACCGCCACTATACAAATTACAGTTTAATAGGCAAAATAATAATTATCTAGCAATAATCAATTTTTTATTGTTTTTACAGCAGAATCTGCTTTTTTTCTTTATGCACTAAATGTGCTAAAGGCCTGATTGTGAGGCCTGTTTAACCCATTTATGCCTGACCTCGAAATTTAAAAAAAGTCTTCTAAATCCTCCAGTTTTCTGAAATAAATATTTTCACGATTTTTCAAAAATAGCAGACCTACAAGCTCGTAGCGCGCCACTCGGTGGCGCACTATGAGCTTGTAGATCTGCTATTTTCCAATAGCTAAATTATAACACCAAAAGGGGTTCCTGCCCAAAATGGGTTAAATGTACAATATGAGTGAATGGAATCCCTACTTGTTCTTTGATCTCATGCAGAAGCAACAGATAAAGATGATGGACAATATTTGGACTTAAATCTTTCCTACATAAACTGCACAACACAACATTCCACCATGTTCAACACTGCTTTAGATTTAAATATCTTGCCCAGGTCTGATAAATACAGAGATTTATAATGACCCTAAACCCCCAGGTGAGCTCTTCATCTTATACAGTGGTGGAAAGTAACTTAAGTACATGTACTCAATTACTGTACTAAATACAATTTTGACATCTACATCTCTCTTATTGTACTTTTACTGCACTACAATTATTTGTAAACTTACTTAATAGTTCCTTTGTAGATTTAGATTATTGTTACAGAACTTGCATTAACCATTTCAGTCCTACGTATATTTACATTTCTGACAGCTCACAATACGTCGCATCGCTTGTAGATCTGCTATTTCCAAAAGATTTGTATACATTTGAAAACTTGAAACGAAAAATGTACTTTTGGTACATAATATATTTTGATGCCAATACTTTTGTACTTTTACTCAAGTACATTTTGATTACAGGTCTTTTACTTGTAAATGAGTATTTCTACATGGCAGTATTGATAATCCTATACTTAAAGGGGCATTCCACTCATTTTCAACATTTTACTATGTCATTAATGTACCTTAGAGCTGTTGTGTGGAAATAATAAAAAAGTTCCCCCATTCTGTGTTTCCTAGAACTAGAGGTCTGAAAAAAATCATTAACATGGTGAAACACATCTTGATGATGTCATCAAGATGTGTTTCACCATGTTAATGATTTTTTTTCATAATTACAGTTCTAGGAAACACAAAATGGGGGGACTTTTTTTTATTATTTCCACACAACAGCTCTAAGGTATATTAATGACATAGTAAAATGTTGAAAATGGGTGGTTTTCTCCTTTAAGTACAACATTTGAGTACTTTTTCCACCACTGCTCTTACACGTAATTTAAACGTATAGTCGTGCACCAACGCTGCTCACTGAAAATAGCCGACATACAACGAGATTGTAGCCTCGCTCAGTGGGAGACACGATGCTCACATAATTATAAATCAGGCTTTAGTGTGTTTCTCTCCTTTCACAGCTATAGACGATGAGGAATCGTGAAGCCCTGCCTTCCCTCAGCACGTGACCTCTGACCTCTTCTCTCTTTCCTTTCCCCTTTTTTCCTCCCTGAACCTCGTGTGTCATTGTCTCCACCAGGCCGAAGGCATGGGGAGAGAGTATGTTTTTTGTAATGTATTTTGATGTGAATGACTTTTTTTCCCCCTGTCCCTCTCAACTGTTTGTATATTTGTGATCTACCTATTTATCGCACAGACTGAAAGAAATCAGGTGAAGCTGAAGTGATTGACCTAAAGTGATGCTAATTGCTCTGACAATGTTCTGCCTCCATGTCTTCACTGTGACAGTGACGGTGACACCACACAGCCACACTGGCTCAGACCAATTAACACTTCAGGTTAAAGATAGCGCCGCACCTTTTCTCAGTAAGCAGCCTTGTGAACAGTAATGGATGACGCTATAATCTATTGCTTCTCGTTATTCTTACCTTTCGTCGTATCACATGAAAAACCTGTCCCATGTGCCCACAAAGTGTACACACACACACGCACACGCACACACACACACACACACACACACACACACACACACACACACACACACACACACACACACACACACACACACACACACACACGCACCATATCCCACTCGGTCGTTTAGCACCAATTAAGTATAAAAACCTTTCAGTTGATGGGAAATCAAAGACCTGGCTGTGTCCTGCAGCCCTCGCCCTCCCAATTACAATGGCGGCAAGGTTAGCCTCGGCTCATTAGCCAGACACTTAAAGCTAATGGATCAGGAAACGAGCAGCATCTGTCACACAACAAGAGGGATCAGCGCGGAACATTTATGGCAGCCATGCAGGGTTCCATTTATAGTGGCTGAGAAGTGACAGCTCCGCCCCAGTTAGCAGAAATTATTACATGTAAACCACTAACTTGGAGGGACTTTAGAGACGGTATTTGTTTTCCTGAACATGGCAGGATTTATTTTTCGAAAACAACTTTCAGTAAATGTGACAACTTAAGTCGAAGCTGCTGAATAACGTCTCTCACTTATTAGCTCATTGAAAACCTCGTCCCGATTTGAAAATCAGGTAAATGGATACATAACCATGAGGGACAATACCTGTAGCGCCCAAATCCTACATTTGTGGCCCTACTGGTTGCCGACAGTCAGGTTGTATAGTTAAGACGTGTGCTCCAGGAAGTGATGTCCAGACATATGCGTAGAGTTGGTATAATGAGGATTTATTATCTGTCTCTGCAGGCCTAATCACTACAGCATACATATAAATAAATGCAATAAACGTACATGATCCAAACAGCCTCCTAAACACAGTCTGAAAACTGTTTGCCTCTTGTCAGCAACACCTGCTGCTTGATTGAGACCTGATTAAATACCCTTCCAACCTTCACATTTGATATTGAGTATCCTGTTGCCGCCGATGACTGTGATGTCATATTTCGTATTATTGGGGCTTCTGTTGTTGCTCATTAGTTTGCCCAACAACTATAGTACAGAGTACAGCGAAAGTATGACGTCTCTCTCATCTATTCTCTACCTATGAATGCGCCACATCTCGGTATACATCTGTGATCTGTAATTCACGTAACTCGAGAACCGTTCGCCCTGCTGCGCCGACTTCAAATTCGACACACTGCCACTCAAGACGTAAAATGTGTGAAATGTATTGTCAACAGAGTCAAATACCCAGCACCTTTCACATGCCCTGCATGGTTGGCATGCATGTGACAGAATTCTCTAAACCATGAGAGACAGCTTGTAGATTGGCCATTTTTTTGCTATGAATACAGGCGTGCCTTGAAATTTTGATTTGCCCATTGGTGTGCCTTGGGGCCACTGCTCTGTACTGTAGCATAGCATCACTTTAACCCATTTTGGGCGGGAACCCCTTTTGGTGTTTTAAACATTATTATGTTATAATTTAGCTATTGAAAAATAGCAGATCTACAAGCTCATAGCGCGCCACCGAGTGGCGCGCTACGAGCTTGTAGGTCTGCTATTTTAAAAAAATCGTGAAAATAATTATTTCAGAAAACTGGAGGATAAAAAATTAAAAAGAAAAAAAAGAAAAAGAAAAGAAAAGAAAAAAGAAAACTATCTATCTATCTCTCTCTCTATCTCTCTATCTCTATCGAACTATCGATCTATCTATCTATCTATCGATCGCTAGCTTTATTTTCTGAATTTGTGGAATAGGCTATTATGGAGGAGAGAAAAAAATAAAAATAAAAATATAAAAAAAAAGAAAAAGAAAACTGGAGGATTTAGAATATATCTTTTTTTAATTTCGAGGTCAGGCCTAAATGGATTATGGCAGCCATGCTGTATGTTCTTTATGCTGCAGCGTTCATCGTTCAACTGACCTCGACTGCTTATTACGGCGATCCAACATTGCAATAATAATGTGAAAACATTGGCTCGTCTTCTTCTCCCCTCTCTTCGCTAGTGTTCTTACAGTTCCCGTAATAAGCTCATAATTTTGCATATACTTAACTAATGTCTTTTTATGTAGTGTGAAATGAACGTGCTGTTATTTAAAGGGTTACTGAAAGATGCACTAATGATGCATCTGGCCCTGAGGATGCTGGATGGATGGAAGGGAGATTAGTCCCCGAGGGACGATCATCACTTTGTTAATACACTCTCTTCTCCCTCTCTGTCTTATTTTTACAGTATGTTCTATCTATCTGTCTATCTGTCTGTCTGTCTGTCTGTCTGTCTGTCTGTCTGTCTGTCTGTCTGTCTGTCTGTCTGTCTGTCTGTCTGTCTGTCTGTCTATGTATCGATCGTATCGTATCTGTCTATCTATCTATCTATCTATCTATCTGTCTATCTATCGTATCTATCTATGTATGTATCTATCTATCTATCTATCTATCGTATCTATCGTATCTATGTATCTATCTATGTATGTATCTATCTATCTATCTATGTATCGATCGTATCGTATCTATCTGTCTATCTATGTATCTATCGTATCTATCTATCGTATCTATCGTATCTATCGTATCTATCGTATCTATCGTATCTATCGTATCTATCTATCTATCTATCTATCTATCTATCTTTTTGTCTTTATTCGGACAGGACAATGCATATTAATGGACGTCACATGGACGTAAATACACCGGATATAGCACAGTTGCAAACAGTGCCTGTCTGTTTTCTATCTATCTATCTTTCGATCTATCTATCTATCGATCGCTAGCTTTATTTTCTGAATTTGTGGAATAGGCTATTATGGTATTTTAATATACGTATGTAATGGGTTTTCTTACAGGAATGTACAGAGACGTGTTGCATGGCTTTTTTCCACACGCGCATCCATTGCATTACATGGTGGCTTTACGATAATTGTGTTGCATTCGATCACTGCTTTCCCACAGTAGGGACAATGGCCTCTGCAGGCCTGTATGTTGGCTGTTAATGGCTTTTCTGAAAAACAACATACACATGCCAGGCATGATGTCTTATTTATTTTTTTCTGTATTTATTGTCATATATAGTAAAAACCCACAATGATATGAAAAGTCCTGGGAAAGCCGAGGAAAAGCCAAGCTAATTTCAGTCCCTGGGCAACACGTGCCTTCATTTTTTAAATTCATTTTAATTAGAAAAACATTGAAAGAAAATGTCTTTTAGATTTTCTTTTAGCAACCGTAAATGCAATTTTACATCCATTTGCATTTAACAGGTCTGGGTAAGAAAAAAAGAATAGTTAAAATGACTAGACTCAATAGAGTCAATGTTGTTACTAATTCCCCCCACACTGCTTATTTAATAGGTCTTCACAAAGGAAATATCGTTCTCCTTTTGCAAATGAAAAGGCCTGTGTATGAACAAAGTTCTCTGTTGAAGTTCAAACTGTCAATTAAAGAGATTCCATGAAGCCAGACAGAAACACAGACAAACTAACCATGGACCAATCAAATACTAATGCCACCCAATCCTCCCTCCCTCTCTCTCTCTCTCTGGCTGTCTCTCTCTCTGTCTCTCTCTGTCTCTCTCTCTCTCACGCACGCACGCACGCACGCACGCACGCACAAATAGAAAACGCTAGATGCTATACGTATGTTCACTTTGTTCAGACAGTTGTTTCAAATGTGTTGTCTGTGTCACTATCTGTTTTTCAACTGTTGACTGAGTTCCTGTTTCTGTCTTCTTCTTCTCCTTCTCCTTCTCCTTCTCCTTCTTCTTCTCCTTCTCATTCTTCTCCTTCTCCTTCCAGTATGATCTACTCCTTCTCCTTGGTTACCTCATAACAGCTGAACTGTCAGCCAAAACCAGAGAGACAATTAGACCTCTGGACACACACTGTACCACAGACTGTCGTCGCCTGTTCTGGACGTTTGGAGGTTGGGTGCGCAACACAAACAAACGACATCAAGAACAATTATTTTTGCTGTGAAGCCAAACCAAACCGAGCTTTGTTCGGACCCTTTGACGGTCACAGCGTCTGTTCTGTGACACCCCCCCCCCCCCCCCTGCAGCCCGCTCCCCATCTCATGGACGTGTGTTTCAAAACATGAACCTCTCACCCCGGCCGGTATACCCATTTTTTCACTGTCCCCCAAAATGTACTGTACATAAAGACTAAACACTAAGAACTACCGCTGTTTACAGTCCGACTGCATGGTCGTATATGACCACAGAATCAAGTCAATCACTGCCTGGCCAATGTTTGTATCACACACACACACACATGCACACACACACACACATGCACACACACACACACACACACACACACACACACACACACACACACACACACACACACACACACACACACACACACACACAGACACACAGACACACCGAACCACATGCGCACACATACTGTATATCTGACAGCCTCCATCCGTTTTCTGGATTCACGGCAGCGCATACAGTAACGGTTGTACAGTAGTGATGCCGGTACGCCTCACCTAAAGCCTAATGTATGCTTCAGTGAAAAGGCATATGGCACGGAGCGCCGCTCAACCATAATAGTGACGCATTTTCACCGAAAGAAAAATAGAGTCAAAAATTAACCCATTTTGCCTGACGTCGAAATAAAAAAAACCGTTCGCTCTGAAAGAATATAATATTATATTCAAAGATTTGTGCCGCATTTTTACGATTTAAAAAAAATAGCAGACCTACAAGCTCGTAGCGCGCCACTCGGTGGCGCGCTATGAGCTTGTAGATCTGCTATTTTTAAATAGCTAAAGTATAACACACCTTAGTTAAAACACCAAAAGGGGTTCCCGCCCAGAATGGGTTAAATAAATAAATAAAATGCGTCGCATGTGACGAGCGGCGCAGTGCGTGACACTTAGCTTTTTCCCCGCTGAAGTATGGATTAGCCCTATATGGGTGTGGCTAGCACCAGTAGCATTTGCACAGCGTTCGTCTCAGGCACAGAAAAAGCATGGTAACAAAGCACAGTCCAGCCCCGGCCTGGCCTGGCCCGGCCCGGCCCGGCCCGACACGACACGGCCCGACACAGCCCGAAGCGGACAGGACCAGTTTCTCAGCCATTCCTCCTTGGAGGTCTCACCAAACGTAGCTTCACTGGTGAGCCAGAAAAAAAGGGACATGATGGATGGATGAATAGATGGGTGGATGGATGGCAGTGGTGGAAAGTACTTTTACTTAAGTACTGTACTTAACCCATTTAGGCCTGACGTCGAAATAAAAAAAACGTTCGCTCTGAAAGAATATATACCTATTCAAAGATTTGTGCCGCATTTTTACGATTTTTCAAAAATGGCAGACCTACAAGTTCATAGCACGCCACTCGGTGGCGCGCTATGAGCTTGTAGATCTGCTATTTTTCAATAGCTAAAGTATAACAGAATGCTTGAAACACCAAAAGGGGTTCCCGCCCAAAATGGGTTAAGTACAATTTTGAGCTATTTGTACTTTACTTGAGTATTTCCAATTTCCAGTACTTTTACTTCTACTCCACTACATATCAGAGACACAATTTGTACTTTTATTCCACTACAATTATTTGAAAACTTTAGTTACTAGTTACTTTGGAGATTTAGATTAGAAAACATACATTAACCACTTCAAATTTCGGCCGATTTTGTACACAGTACAACTTGTGAAATGGGACATTCTGCAATATGAGTACTTTTACTTTTAGTACTTTAAGTACATTTTGATGCTGATACTTTTGTACTTTTACTCAAGTAAATTTTCAATTCCGTACTTTTACTTGTAACGAAGTGGTTCTAAATTGCAGTATTGGTACTTTTACTTAACAGACTTACTGCTTGTGACGTAACGCTCCGCCATAAGGAATCTAACTACCTTCCGCTCCTGGCGGAATGCTTCGTCTGATAAGCTTTATTATTGATATCAAACCGGATCGCTGATTTCTATTTTTTCATTATTATTTTGGCTTGGCCTTTCCTTCTTTAGCCATCCTAGACCGATGTTGCGCAACCTCGCTACAGGCTGACTAAAAGCTCAATAACTCGAAATCTACAGAGCTCTCTGTGGTTTGGATATAAAACGTGCGATGTTCGGAGGTCTTTGCTGATTATCCGGTGGTCTAGATGGAAACATTGGCGCTTTCTAGAGCAAGGATGGCTATATTTTTAGCTCGCTAGCATTGACGCTATTTATTTAGCATTAAGATGGACGCCCACAACAGGATATCCGTCCTGTGTGTTCACCCAAAGCCCCCAGTAAGGCTATCCAACGTTGAAGATGCCACTACCTACTGGCGAAATGTGGAATTGCAGCACTTAATGGAAGTGGACGGACGTTCATGACATCACGTGAAAAGCCCGGACCTCAAAATTGAGGTCTGGGGCTAGGCTAGGCTAAACTTCCGCTCGCTCGAGCCATTGAATTATCATTATACTTCCGGCAGTCTTCCGGGTGCTTCAAAACGCCACTGAGCAACTTCCACTGAAATGAATAGCGGGGGGGGGGGGGGCCTAACGCTCCAGTTCGGTCTCTATCCTTTATATACTCTATGGTTCACCCTCTAAATCGCCTCGGGAGCCCTCGGCAGTCTGAGGTTGGCTTTGCGTCCAGCAGGTGGCAGTAAACCTGTTACGTAAAACAATTGAGTACTTTTTCTACCACTGGTGGATGGATGGATGGATGATGTAATGGGGTGGATGACCAGGTCACATTGTACAGAAAACGGGCAGGGGGGGAACTGCTCTGAGAGAGAACACACACGGGGGTCAGTGAATGTTTTCTGTATTTTTAAATTTGGACGGACACGGACGAACCCACGGCCCTCTGTGTTTTCTTTACATTAAACATGTATGTGAATGGCTTTTGTGACTTGTGCATTTTTGGTGTATTCTTAAAAACGAACAGGCATTTTTAACAACCATGTTCCATGGAAGCAGCATTCTAATACATCAGAAGACTTTGAACATACTCGTGTTTGTCCTGGTGTCGTTCTATAGTGAAGATAACTTTTTCTAATGATACAAAATTATAGTACGTAAGAGAAAAAAACTGAAAACTTGTTGAAGCTTTTTATAGTAGAAGAGAGCACAAATTATTTGCACAAATAGTATCTATGATCTTGCACACATATTTGCAATATCCCGGCTATGTTAAAGATACTTCTCTACGTTAGTCTTAGCCAAAACGGGTGATGGTCTTCCAATGTATACGTATCAAGGCTCTTGATTTCAAATGGGGAAACAATGTGAACTTTTCTGTTTCTGCAGCGGACCAAAATGTGTCATTAACTTTGGTATTAAAAAATAATGTATTCACTATTGAAAGACATGAGGTATTGCAAGCTTTTCTCTGTTCTATCCTCATTGTTATTTTATTATTAGGCTTATTATTAACAGTTTGACGGCATAAAACGCTTTACCCGCTATTTAATCAAATATTATACGCTGCCGAGATTGTTTTCTTACCTTTAGAGCATACGCTGAAGTATTTGCAGCTTTCAACCACGAAAATCCGGCGAAAAATGGTCCGTCGGCTTGTTACAATTTACAATTTAGGCATTTAGCAGACGCTCTTAATCCAGAGCGATTTACATTAAGCAATAACAAAAACAAATAAAAGCATGGCATACATCACAAAAAAGTAGTTATCATGACTCAAGCGTAAACTAAGAACGTAACAGTGGAGTATGTAAACTATACATACTATACTATATTATATATTATACATGTGTACTATAAAGTGCTATGACTACATAAAATGCAATTCTAGTGCTGTCTACGTAACACGCTATAAGTCTGTTTAAAATACTACCTAAGTCTACATAAAGTGCTATCTAAGGGGCTAGGCTAGGGCAAGTGCTACGGGCCATGGTGGAGTCTGAAGAGGTGGGTTTTCAGACTACGGCGGTTATGATCAGAAGCACCAGCGGCCATGACAATGCGATACGAGACCACAGAGCAGAGCAAGTTGTAGTCTAAACAAACGGCCCGTCCACTTGCATTGGGCTCAATTTCCCAGAAGCCCTAGCAGCCCAGAGGTTGACTTGATTTCCGGTTTCGTCATCATAACCTGACGGCCTCGTCACCAGGTCCCGGATAAATCCGCTGTTTCTTTTTAATTATTTTAAAACGGCGAATTAAACGCATTAAACAAATGTCGGGTATAGCGTTTTACGCGCGGTGGAACCCTGGATTAAACAATTAGCGGCCGTCAAACTGTTAATTAGGCTATTATTATTATTTATTGTTTTAATTTTATTTGTCAACATGCATTACCAGCAACAAATTATTGCTGTCGGACAGAAACCTTGTATCTCCATGATTATTTGTTTTTATTCTATTTGTATTTATTTATTATTTGTTTATTATTTGTTTTCAAAAGTAGTGAAATTTGCAGATCTACAAGGTCACAAGGTGTTTTCTTTCCATTTCCTGAAAAGTAATGTTTTTGGATATACAAGGTTTCCACCCGACAGTGAAGAAATTATTACAAAATCGTATGAGTTATGTGTGTCTGAGCACCCCCATTCTCTCTCTCTCTCTCTCTCTCTCTCTCTCTCTCTCTCTCTCTCTCTCTCTCTCTCTCTTGTGCACTCGTGCGTGTGCGCGTAAACCTTCTTACACATTGTTATTTATTTTGTTGAACCTAGGCTTGTTATTGTGACTACTGTGTTACTGCAACTCTGTCGCCATCTTTCCACTATTTCTCATTAGCTACAGACAGTAAGAGTTACTCAAGGACCAGACATGAATGCCCAACACTTTTCTGATTTATCTTTATTCAAATGAACCCGTTTTATACCCTTACTGTGTACGTGACCACCCGAAGTGAATTTAGAGCTCATTGTTTATGAAATAAAGTTGAACTATTTTAAAAACGGACAACTTGGATGTTTATTTTGACACCAATCACGCATGTTTCTATCTATGTATATTTTATCTCTGACACATACACATACACACATACACATACACATACACATACACATACACATACACATACACATACACACATACACATACACATACACACATACACATACACATACACATACACATATTGACATCAATGTCTAATTCAGTATGTGTGTACATGTTCTGCCTATAGAGCGTCGCAGTCCCGCCCCCTACCATGGACCAGGAAATGAATCCCAATGCATTTTTCCCATAGACATTTCAAAAAGTATTTATTTAAAGACGGTCACGCCGCGGACAAAGCCAACTCCAGTCGTGACAACTCATGACAACACAAACAATATTTTGGACCAAACAAATAATTACAAAGAAGAAAAACAACAAAAAAAGTGTTGTAACCTGCCGTTTTTTTCTTCTTTCTAATTATTTGTTCGGCCCAAAAAATTGTGTTTGTTGTCATGATTTGTCACGACTCGAGTTGGCACGTCTTTAAATTAATACTTTCTGAAATGTCTATGAGGAAAATGAACGGAGAATCATTTCCTGGTCCATGGTAGGGGGCGGGACTGCGACGCTCTATATGGTTGAGTCTGTCTCTCTCTGTGTGTGCGACTATGTGTGTGCGACGTGCATGCGAGTGTGCATGCGAGTGTGCGTGCGTGGCACATGCGTGTGTGTGGACTGTCCCAGATAGATTACATCATCTTTATCTGTTTCTCTCTCTCATTCTCCTAAATCTTTTGCCAGCATCTCCTGTACTAGCTCACCCCTGTTTACATTGTTGAGATGACATTGCATGAGTTCCTGTCCTACAGCTCTGTGGCCCCTTTTCCACCAAAATAACTTTGATTCTAGAACTGGTTCCGCTCTAGGTTCTTGGAACCAGTTGGTGCTTTCACAGAACCAGCGACCCACAGTTTTTGGTTCTACTTCCGAACCAACTTTTAGGGTTCTGAAACGATTCATTTTCAGTGGAAACGCTCTGAACTGGTTCAATATAATTTGGCGGGAAAAAAAGAGAACTGAAGCGGTTCAACCCTGGTGGAAAATACTATGACGGAAAATGTTCGTCGACTACCTTTTTTCACTGATGAAAACTAAATGGAAACTAGTTGACAACTAAGTCATGATGACTAAACTAAGACTAGTAAATATATTAACAATTTCGTCAACAAATTCAAACTAGACAAAAATGTGTTATTTTACACCTGGTTGCATGCTGAAAATAGCAGATCTACAAGCTCACAACGTGTCACAGTGTGACGCGTAGGCCCTCTTATTTTTTCCCCTCTAATCCAGCGGTTCTCAAAGTGGGGTCCAGGGACTCTCTGTGTTCATTTAGGGGGTTCTAAATGGACCCTTACAGTCTATAAGCAGCACTGTCAGAGTTCTACTGGCGCGTTTCAGAACCACTGCTCTAGTCTATCGAAATATCTTTGATAAAAATACATGCAAAAAGCATGGATGTGTGTATTACAGGAAACTCCCCTTAAACTTTACAACAAACTCCCAAATTGTACCATCACACCTGTATAGAGCATCGCAGTCCCACCCCTTGAGAGACCCGGAAAAGAAATCCCCGTTCATTTTCCTCAGACTTTTCAAAAAGTATTTATTTAAAGACGTTTACGCCGCGGACAAAGCCAACTCTTGTCGTGACAAATCATGACAATAAACACAATGTTTTGGGCCAAACAAAGAATTGGAAAGTAGAAAAAAACGGCAGGTTACAACACTTTTTTTGTTGTTTTTCTTCTTTGTAATTATTTGTTTGGTCCAAAATATTGTGTTTGTTGTCATGAGTTGTCACGACTTGAGTTGGCTTCGTACAACGCTTAAAGGGTCTTTAAATAAATACTGAAATGTCTATGGGAAAAATGCATTGGGATTCATTTCCTGGGCCTGGCGTCGTCATGAAAGGGGGCGGGACTGCGACGCTCTATATTACCGTATATTACTGTATATGCCTGCTACACTTGAGGTTTACGGGCAAATCTAGTGCCCATAATTGCCCGTTAACTCCTCTTTTTACACAGTAGAACTATCTATACAAGCTCACAACGTGCCACATTGTGAGCTTGTACAGTAGTCTATGCTATAGACCAATTATTTGTTTACAAACATTGGGACTGGACGCACGGGTGACTGTTTCATGTAATCAATTCCCAACAGATCTCAAAACCTGTTGTTTTGGGGAGCGCTGGTTTCAGTTCATTCAACCTCCTATTGTGAGTTGGCTAGTGAGGTGATCCCTAGGAGACATTTATACTTCAAAGCGCAACAGTGTTGCACACAGAGAACAGCTGATATACAAGCTCACATCGCATCACAGATGCGACTGTTGTGAGAGTAGAGGTCTGCGTGCGCGACACCATCACGGGACGTTGATGGGCTGCAGGTGCGCATGCAGCCGTGCACAAATAGGCTCTGCTGCCGTGATCATGAGCGCACCTCCCGTTCTTATGACAGCGACTGGAGGTGTGGTTTTAAGGACAACTGTTTTGAATTGCTATTATTGTTCAAACACAGCAGAAACCAAGGACTATATATTTCAAGGGCGAGAGATCACAATAAAAATCCTAATCATTCTTCCTCCACACTGGGAGAAAAACAGCATCTGAAAGTTTGATGGGGCATTTTTTACACGTGAGTGCAGTTAGAACTCTTCCATTGCATCTTATGAGAGGAAGGGTTCTTGTGCTGCCGCTATGCGCGCGCATCCTGTTTCTTATCAGTGTGACGTCGTCTCTTAAGGCGTCTATAGGCCATCTATTCCAAGTGGTTAACCAACTAACTAATTAACAAACCTAAACTTATTTTTAACTACCCTATAGGCCTAGATTGCTTCTTGCATCTAGGCTGCTATCTGGTCTGCCCGTCCCTAGTGGCTGCAATACCGTGAACACTGTTCAAACTATAATGAGCCCACATCACGTCAACAACAGCAGCCTACTAACCCCCCGAATGGTGAACACCGAACACCAGAAGCCATGGATGGATTTAACCGATTCTGAACGGGAACCCCTTTTTGGTGTTTTAAGCATTATGTTATACTTTACCTTTTGAAAAAATAGCAGATCTACAAGCTCGTAGCGCGGCACCGAGTGCCGCGCTACGAGCTTGTAGGTCTGCTATTTTTGAAAAAATAAATAAAGAAGGGTTGTCCGCACACCGTATATCAGCTCCCAGGAAACTTTTATTTGGATAACAACGTTTCGACCCTTCCGGGTCTTCGTCAGATGTACAAATCATCAAGGACAAGCAGGTGTGTTATATGTACAACAGCATATGGGCTGCAGGTCAACAAGGAACAAGCCGTTTTGCAATGAAATAAATTAAGCTTGACACACCCACCACATCTGAAAGGATAGGGCTATATTAGCAGACAGGGCATATCAAGCAGAGGACTCAATTCATTATATATAGTTTTTGGGGTCCTTGACATGAAAATGTTTGAGAACGACTGACATATAGGAACATGGGTTTTCCCCATGCAACTGTCAGGATTTAGAAGACATTTTGTAGAATCGTCCTCAGGTCTAAATGGGTTAATGTGATTGACGGAGGAAAGTAACAGCTCTCTGGATGCTTGTTTCGTGCCATATACTGTAGTTCTCCCAAACAAACAATGGCTCGGAGCCAGGCCCTTTGTTCTGGCGTTTGGCACCCGAAAACAAACTCCAATCCAACACGAGGCTCCACACAAGACCCCCAGAGTTAATAACACCCAGAGTCTTCTCCTTATCTTCCCCCGAGTCTCCTTTTTTTCCCACTGACTCAGCTATACTTTGTCCCCCCGAACGCCTCTCAAGTCTAATGCAATCAGAGCGCTTTCCCGGGGACGCGGGTCCCTCCCTTGTTCCCTTATCGTCACGCTTCTTTTCATCCCCTATTTTTGTTATTTATTTATTTTCTTGCTTTCACTGTGTGCCTTTCACCCCCCCCCACACACACACACACACATAACTTGTGATCCCTTCATCCCCTCTGCAGACAGACACAAAAAGGAGAGATTGTGTGTGCCGTGTGCGTGCGTGCGCGCGCGCGAGAGAGAGAGAGAGAGAGAGAGAGAGAGAGAGAGAGATACAGAGAGATATCGAGAGGGAGGAGCAGAGAGACGGAGACAAGGACAGACTTAAGGAGGGGGGAGTGGGTGGGGGGTGGGAGTGAGAATAAAGAAGCAGCTAAGCATTATGGGGCCTGACAAGTGTGTCTGTAGCCTCCTGCCAGGGTGGATGGGCAGCCTGTCAGCATCCTGGGCGCTTCAGATGGCCATCCTGTCAGACCACATTACCCAGCAGACTGCCAGAGAGAGGGGGAGAGAGAGAGAGAGAGATCTTCACCTTGCCCTTCTGTTCCCCCTTATTTGGTCATCCCTGTCTCTCCACCACCACCCACCTTGTCTTTCTCGGGTTTCCAACTGTCTGTCTTTGTCTGACCACATTGTTATTTCCATAATTTACCCTTTTTCTACCCACTCGGTCGCTCTCTCACTTCCTTGAGTCTCTCTCTCTCTCTCTCTCTCTCTCTCTCTCTCCCTCTCTCTCTCTCCCTCTCTCTCTCTCTCTCTCTCTCTCTCTCTCTCTGTCTGTCTCTCTCTCTCTGGTTCTTCCTGAAGCTGAGCACATGGGACTGCTGCCAGAAGGGGTAGACACGTCTATCATAACATGATTAAAATTAAATATCATAACACAAAGTTTAAATAAAGTCAAGTGATTTCCTCGTGTGTCTGTGGAGGGTCTCCCATGGGCTCCTACCAACTGGATTCCAACAGAGGGTTTGCATTGCGTTTTGTATAAATTACAGTAAGAAAATAAGCCCTGTAGCGAACAAAGGCTTATGGTATTAACATGTTTTGTTCAACAAGATAATCTCGTTCCACCTCCTTTTTTTATGATTTTTGAACCGCACAAGCAGGCAGAAAGGTGCAGTGCAGATCTCCGCAAGGAATTATTTTGCGTCAGGGACCCCGTACAATTTGAGTTGTAAAAAGAAAATCCCCAAAATATTCCAAATTGTTCAAAGCTTTCCACTATCTATGCATAGCAACACAAACGTAATCTCACATGTCACAGTGCACAGTACTGTATATCTCAACATATTATTATTATATCAGGGCAAGACATAAGCGAACAACGATAAAGAAGGGTTGTCCGCACATCGTATATCAGATTTTGAACAAGGTGGACCCTCTTGTAAACAAGTGGAATGCTCTATTGGGTCGTCCACTGCAGTTAACAGTCTTTGTATTGAGTTGTGCTTGAAATGTACTGTAATTCTGCAAACTGTTAATAAATATTTCAATCAATCAAGCTCCCAGGAAACTTTTATTTGGATAACAACGTTTCGACCCTTCCGGGTCTTCGTCAGGTATGAGTACAAATCATCAAGGATAAGTAGGCGTGTTATATGTACAACAGCATATGGGCTGCAGGTCAACAAGGAACAAGCTGTTTTGCAATGAAATACATTAAGCTTGACACACCCACCGCATCTGAAAGGATATAGGGCTATATTAGCAGACAGGGCTATCAAGCAGAGGACTCAATTAATTATATATAGTGGCACTAAGGCCAACTCTTTAGAACACATTTAGAATAGGGACGATGAGGAGTAGTGCAGACAAAATGAATAATAAGCTGCACACCAGAAAATTACAAAACATTGCAAATAAATCAAAACACTGCCTACAGGAGGAGACCAAAATGTAATAACATTGAAATTAGAGATGTCCCGATACTGTATCGGTATGGGAAAAGTATTGGATCTGCCCATATTTGGTCATATCGGGTCATATCGGTATCGGCAAACATGCTAGTCTAACCACAGATCCGACACAGGAGTAAGGGGTTGACACTATGGCAGGTAAATATAATGTTGAGGCATGTGGAGTTTGCTTTGGAGTTGCCCAAACTGCAAGTGCACATTTGAGTGAGGAGTCTGCTATGAACACAACACGAGATATACAGCTATAAACATTATACGCGGTCAGTGGACTTCAAAATAAGATATGTTTTCTTTTTGTATATTATTATACATATTATTCTCCGGTATCAGTATTCGGTATCGGCTAACACAGAAATTGTGGTATCGGGATCGGATCGGAAACGAAAAAAGTGTATCGGGACATCCCTAATTGAAATAGTATAAGGCACTGCAATTGCAGTACAAAATAATAAGGACAACAACAATTGGCATAAAGAAAAAAAAGCGAAAACACACAATCACAGTGTCATTATGGACATCATGGAATATTCTCTGATATTGTGTCAAAGGCGTTACTCATAGTGGCTCCCATGACATGAAGCAAGGGGACGGCCGCATGCCTGGGAAGGTGTTTCTATGTTAACGAGGATATGTGGTGACACAACGCAGCCATGTCGCTAGCTGGAGAGCAGTGCTGGTGTACCCCCCCCCCCCCCCCCACACACACACACACACACACACATACACCCCACCCTGTTGTTACTGTGTTAAATTATTATTCATGTCATGTGTGAGTGGATGGGACCCGAATGGAAACAAGGCCACAAGGTCTTTCTTCTGTGAAATCCTTTTTTCGGACAAAAAAAAATGCCTGACTGTACATTGTGCTGTTTGCATTTATATGTGGCCTAATAAAATATTCAATCAAATATTCAAAACCCACCCCCCACCCCCCTCTTCCACTGGTAGATACTAACTATAAGTACATTTGCTTGAGTACTGGATTTATTTTATTTTATTTTTTGCAAGTGCATGACTTTCATTTTGCTTCATATCATAAACATGTTTGACTATACATTAGGAAATCTAAGGACTCTTGGGACCAAAACATACAAAATATATTATGAATGAACCACTTTGACCTTTATTTAATCAGAGCAAGCTCTCTTTTGCCAGCAGGAGTACAATCACACACACATAACAAAGAACAACAACAAATAACACCATTTTACATAAGGTAAAATATAGATGAGCAACATTAAAAGAACATCATAATGCTAATACGTTGGGGCTACAAAAAACAGGTGCCGTCGCTATATGTGTTGCATCCTCGAGTAGAGCCTTAAAGGACTCTATAGAGACCGGATTGTCCAGTTTAAGAGAGTCCTGGATTATATTATACTAGCCGATCTGATATTAAAAGTGAAAATGCACTTTGAATACTTGAATATTTAATGGTAGTCTACCTTGTCCACCACTATACGCTGTCCGTTGTTGCAGGAGGTGCAGCTGCCAAGGGCTATAAATGCATCGATGCCACTGATGCCCACAGGCTATGTGGCACTGAATGGATGCATGTGGGCAGGTTATGCAGCTGTCCCCATGACCCATGTACAGATATGTAAGCAATGACGCAAACCTGCACACACCACACACACGTGTACATACACGCGCACGCACGCACGCACGCACGCACGTGTGTGCGTCACACAGCTACACGAACAAGAGCCCACTCCCATGGACAAGCTATATGTACACAGAATGAAAGCTATCTTGGCTGTTCAGTTCACACTTGCAGATTCAAAGCCAATTGACTACATACAGTTACAGTATATGACAGACACACACACACACACACACACACACACAGACTCATCAAGCCTTGGTCAGTCAGATAGAGGCGGTGGTGGAGAAAGCGCTTGCATTTTTTACTGCAATGATACTCTATTACAGGTAAAGTACGGAATTCAAAATTGACGTGAGTAAAAGCACAAAAGCATTGGTAATTTGTTATCAAAATGTGCTTAAAGTACCAAAAGTAGAAACTATCATTATGCATAATATATATAATTGTTATTATGCAGTGTCCCATTTCACAAGTTCAATGTATAACAAATATTTCGAAAATATAAGCTTGTAGAGCTTGTAGAGACACGGCTGAAGTGTATGGTTAACACCCTGAGCGTCAAGGACGGAGTCCTTCGTTCAATCAATTAGTAACGCCCAGCGCTCAGGACGGAGATTGATCAAAAGGACGGAGATTATTGATATCAAAACCGATCGCATCGCTCCACAGGCTGGGAGCGTCTGTTGCGCAACATTCAATGTTATTTTCCGGTGGGACTTCATCGAAAATGTTCCCCCCCATTTTATCCGACGAGATCGAAAATCTTAAAACGTGAATAACTCTTGATCTAAATCATTCCGTACAATTCTAATAAAAGATTGTGTTAGACGGCCCATCGCGGCCCTGTCGCTATAGTCGCGTTAGAATGAATCATACCTCCCGTTGTTGTTGTCGATCGCATCGAGAGTGTTTTGGCTACATCAGGGTACCTTTAATGGAATCCTGTATAGCGTGTGATGCCTCATTGTTTAAGAAGCTTGTAGCGTATGCACGTTTAAGATAATCCTACAAGATTATCCTGCAGTGTTTTACGCTGCCTGATTTACAAATGGTTCCAAATCCTGTGAGTGCAGTTTAACACAGCAGGACATCTGTCCCACCCTTCCTTATATAGCTCCAAGGCAGGGACGTGCACACATAGACATAAAGATGTCTATGTCCTTTTACCCGTCTGTAAAACAACTGCCCTTTTACCCGTCTGTAAAACAACTGCCCTTTTACCCGTCTGTAAAACAACTGCCCTTTCCAGACCACGGAGGCAGCATTTACAGTGGTGAAAGAAATGCAAATGCGGCCTTGGCCATGGCTCAGTGGTCCAGGCACCTTGACTGGTAATCCAGTCTGGCAGTGTGCCGCGGGTTCGACTCCCGCGGCACACTTTACTGCATGTCTTCCCCCCATCTCTCTCTCCATTTCCTGTCAGCCTACTGTCTGTCCCTCCATAAAATATATAAAATAAAGGCGAAAGCCACAAAAAAAAAACATTAAAAAAAGAAATGCAAATGCCACTCCTTTCCATGCCATTCCGGAAGGCAGCATTCAGGAAAAATGCTTTTTTCCCCCTCCGAAGTCTCCTGAACTTGAACACATTCAGCATTTTACACTCAATGTACCTACTATTGGATCCTAGACTCTTCTCCCTCCTCGATCCCAAGCTTGGATCCTAGGCTCTTCTCCCTCCTCGATCCCAAGCTTGGATCCTAGGCTCTTCTCCCTCCTCGATCCCAAGCTTGGATCCTAGGCTCTTCTCCCTCCTCGATCCCAAGCTTGGATCCTAGACTCTTCTCCCTCCTCGATCCCAAGCTTGGATCCTAGGCTCTTCTCCCTCCTCGATCCCAAGCTTGGATCCTAGACTCTTCTCCCTCCTCAATCCCAAGCTTGGATCCTAGGCTCTTCTCCCTCCTCGATCCCAAGCTTGGATCCTAGGCTCTTCTCCCTCCTCGATCCCAAGCTTGGATCCTAGGCTCTTCTCCCTCCTCGATCCCAAGCTTGGATCCTAGGCTCTTCTCCCTCCTCGATCCCAAGCTTGGATCCTAGGCTCTTCTCCCTCCTCGATCCCAAGCTTGGATCCTAGGCTCTTCTCCCTCCTCGATCCCAAGCTTGGATCCTAGGCTCTTCTCCCTCCTCGATCCCAAGCTTGGATCCTAGGCTCTTCTCCCTCCTCGATCCCAAGCTTGGATCCTAGGCTCTTCTCCCTCCTCGATCCCAAGCTTGGATCCTAGGCTCTTCTCCCTCCTCGATCCCAAGCTTGGATCCTAGGCTCTTCTCCCTCCTTGATCCCAAGCTGTGGAATGAACACCTCCCCTCCTCCCCCCAGTTAGGACAGCATTGGCTAGTTTAACTATTTTAAAATGTTTTAAAATAGCAAAAGAAAAGGCAAATAAGTTTAGGGATAAGGGGTGAGGGGAGGCGCAAGATAGGGCCTAGAGTGTCTATTTATAGGTCATGATGATGTACGGTGATAAGAGCACGTACCCCTCACTTCACACAGGTTTGATTCTGCGGCAACCACACTTTGCAATTTTTTTAAATTGCGACCTTTCTAGTTATGTTATTTAATCGTGTTTGCATGTGTGTGTACGGTATGTGGTCTGCATCAAGTGTATCTAAAATAAATGTGTGTGTGTGTGTGTGTGTGTGTGTGTGTGTGTGTGTGTGTGTGTGTGTGTGTGTGTGTGTGTGTGTGTGTGTGTGTGTGTGTGTGTGTGTGTGTGTGTGTGTGGCATGGATGCTGTGCACTCAGTCGGAGTGCTAATTATACTGGAGATGTGCTGCCCTCCTTGATGCTGTGTTGACCTTCAACAATACGGCATTAACCTGCAGGGGCGCACACACACACACACACACACACACACACGCACACACACACGCACACACGCCAATCTTTCTCACTTCTGTCTCTCTTTCTCTATATTTTTCTCCGTCCGTCCTTAATTTCTCTGCTTATGTTGCTCTCCTCGTTCTTCCTCTTTTCCAATGCCTTCTTTTTTCTTTTCTGCCTTCATTGATAGTATCAAGTGAAGATGGACAGGAAAGAGAGAGAGAGAGAGAGAGTAGGGGGAGAGACACGCAGCAAAAGGTCGTCATGAGCGGGACTCGAACACGTGACGCGCTGTCAGGCCAGAGCCTATATGTGGCATGCGCCTGGACCACTTGGCCAGCGGGCGCCCTCCAATGCCTTCTTTGACCCTCTCTCTCCCTCTCCTTGCTCTGCGCCTCTCCATTGTCCCTTCTCACTGCACCTTATGTTGTCCCTTCTGCCTCGTCCTCGTCCTCCTCGTCCTCCTCCTCGTCCTCCTCCTCGTCTGCCTCCTCCTCCTCCTCCTCCTCCTCTCTCCTATACCGTTCTCTTAACCCATTTAGACTATATTTTGTCTTCTAAATCATGACAGTTTTCTGAAAAACCTCATGTTTCTATGTCAGTGGTTCTCAACCTTTTTCATGTCAAGGACCCCCAGAATTATCTGTATTTGGCCGCCGACCCCCATCTGAATATATGTTGTTCCAGGGACCCCCCACCCCCAGAAGCAAAGATTTGAGTTAAAAACGTTCACTCTGAAAGAATATATATAATCAAAGATTTGCGCCACATTTTCACGACTTTTAAAAAATAGCAGACCTACGAGCAATGTTCCCTCTAAAAAAGTTTCGGTCTGAGCAAACACTCAAACCTCCTGAGCAGACATCAGCAACTACTGAGCAAACATTACGTCACCTTGACACCAACTATCCAAACGTTAGATAATGCTAAGTGAGCGCCCTCACTTCACACAGGTGGGATTTTTTTCTTTTTTCCAAATGGATTTTGGTATACGAGTGAATCAATGTATAGTTACATAAAGTTACGCAAGTTACAACATTTTTATTTTATATCAAGGTGGTAGGCTAGCAATTTTAAGAATATTCAGTTAGTCTATATCAGTGGTTCTCAACCTTTTCAGGCTGTGACCCCCCAAAGTAATCATATTTGAACTGGGGACCCCCCACCCAGACAAGCAACAGAATGGTTCCACAGATAAATATTGTGAAAATAGCCGATCTACAAAGCTCGTTGTGAACTTGTAGATCGGCTATTTTCACAATTGTTGCCTCTTTCTTTATCATTTAATAATCTGGCCAATATTTGACCAGTTTTTATAGCATGGTTTGCTGATTACTTTTGATGCAGTAATGGTATTTTTTTCTTTTAGAGCCTTTGAGGTATTGTAAAAGTCTTAAAAGTCCTTAAATTGTCACTTCACTGTCATCTGGGGTCCCCCCACCACCAAATCATGTGGGGACCCACAGGTTGAGAACGACTGGTAGGCTATATGAATACTCAATATTGCTTTACATGGGGGGGCATGAGAAAATGGAAATAATGTATTGGGACACACACACACACACACACGAGTTTGTTGGTTTGTGTTTTTGAACTCCTAGTTTCTCAGA
This sequence comes from Electrona antarctica, assembly GCF_951216825.1. NCBI lineage: Eukaryota > Metazoa > Chordata > Actinopteri > Myctophiformes > Myctophidae > Electrona > Electrona antarctica. The sequence goes on along the minus strand of NC_136798.1, from coordinate 5,229,991 downwards.
TTGTCGTCAAGCTGTATTAACAGATTGGAGAATTACAGAGAGGTTCCATATGGGGCTAGACCGCTAGAGATTAACGTTAGCTTCCACATGTTTCATTCACAAGCACACCGGACTGTCTGGAGGCTTGTTGTGCTGTAGTGATAACAACGTTAGCTAACCAGCTAACGAGAAGCTAACGTTAGTCCCCCTCTCTTGTTGTTGCGCACAGCCGTGCTTTTATCCACACTTCCATCCGTTCGCCTTTTAAATCTAAATGTCCCATCAACGCACGGGTCCAAGCAACGCCAGCTTATCTGGTTCTTGGGGTTTCATTAACACTGACTGCTGCTGCTGCTGCTCTAAGGTCCCCACTCGCGCGCAGTCACACACACACACAGGAGGAGTTAGCCTGGCTAATAAGCCAGACTAATATCACACAACACTGTCGCGGTATATCAGTCTGGGCTGGCTCCACTTGGATTTCATTTCCCGGGGAACATTTTCTCTTTGACGCAATTGGTCAGAGCTACTGTCAGTCAAAGGTCTCAAGCATTGAACGTCACTGTACCAAAGCCCGCCCATATTGCATACCGTGTCCCGATTGGTCCGACCTGTTCTCGATTGTAGGAAAGAGGCGTGCTACTGAGCCTCGCCAGACCGAAATCCGCTGGTAGGCAACTTTTTTTTGCCAACGGCTGATTCGGTCTGGTTTATTAACCAGGCTAAGGAGGAGTAGCCTCGGTCCCAGGCAGGAGGAGAGGAGAGGAGACCATAGAGTAATAAAAGGAGGGGAGGAGACCTATCTGTCGCGGTCGCCTCGCCTGTGTAATCTAAATAAAGTGTAAAGTAAATAAAAAATAAAGTGTGGGCAAATGTCGACTCGGGATAGGTAGCCTATTATTACTGTAGTGATACTCTGGGCAATTTCTTTTTTAAATTAATTTTTTTTTTTTTTTTTTTTTTTTTTTTTTACACCAGCGTCTGTGTCTGTGCGCGACAGATTTCAGTTGTGCGCGGGGGCATTTGGCCATGTGCGCGCGCGCGCGCGCGCACGGGCGCACCTTAGGGGGAACATTGCCTACGAGCAGATCTAAAAGCTCGTAGCGGGCACTCGGTGCCGCGCTACGAGCTTTTAGATCTGCTATTTTTCAATAGCTAAAGTAAAACATAATGCTTAAAACGCCAAAAGGGGTTCCCGTCCTGAATGGGTTAATTTACCTCCGATCCTTTCTGAGGGACGATCTCATCTCTCAACCCTTTCTCAGCTCCACCTTTTCCTGTAGACCACCACTCGTCGATATACCTCCCTCTCTCTCTATCCCCCTCCCTTTCTATCTGGCTTTCTTTCTTTTCTTTTCTTATCTCCCTAGACTATCAGGTTGTCCTTGACCTTTGCTTCACAAACACTCCTTTACAGATGAAGTTGTCCCTGTCCGTCTGTCACAACCCGTTCACACACAACAACATCCCCTGCAGGGCTCAACGCTAAAGACGCACATGAAGGCACTGGATATTATAATCTGAATATTAATCTTCAGCCAGCATCAACCCTTTTTTTACGTGTAGCTTATAGTTTATCATCCGACCAGCAGGCAGTAATTAACTGAGCATTTAGCTTTAAAAAGGTGACATTAACATTTTGATATTGATATTATTATAATGACATATTCTTATCTTGTATCCCCACTCTCAGTATATTCACCCCCCCGTCCTCTCTCTCTCTCTCTCTCTCTCTCTCTCTCTCTCTCTCTCTCTCTCTCTCTCTCTCTCTCTCTCTCTCTCTCTCTCTCTCTCTCTCCACCAGTCTGTATCTGTGTTGAGTACAGTACTGATGCGTTAGGGAGGTTGTTTACTTGTTAATAGGAGAATCCTGAGGCCAGATCAGACACAGAGACTCCTAAAATAGACCTGAGCTTCTCATTAACCACAGTGCGTGTGGGCATGCTTGTACAGTATGAGGTGTAAGGTGGGTCCGGATGCATTCAGCTCCATTGTGTTTTTGTTCCTCAAATGGATACTGACTCATAGTTAGGCACGCACACACACATGCACACGAACACACATGCACACGAACACACATGCACAGTCATGCACGCACGCACGCACGCACGTACGCACGCACGCACGCACGCAAACACGCACAGTCACACGCACAGTCGCACGCACACGCACAGTCGCACACGAACACACACGCACAGTCACGCACGCACGCACGCGCACGCACGCACGCACGCACACACACACACGTACAGTCGCACGCACACGCACAGTCGCACATGCACGCACAGTCGCACGCACGCACACGTACAGTCTATATAATATTATATATATCATTTATTTAAGTATGTCGACTCTAAACCCAACAAAAACTATGTTTACACAGACTTTTTGTTGGGTTTTGCTTGTTTTTCTACTGTAGTGGATAGAGTGAGTCACTCCTGGTTCCTCAAATAGCCGAGTGGAACCGTCTTAGTTGTTGGCTTTGTGTGTGTGTGTGGGTGTGGGGGTGTGTGTGTGTGCGCGTGCGTGCGCATGCATGTATGAAGATGTCCATGAGTGTGGAGAGTGCATGTTGGATATGAGTGTGTGCATTTGTGCACATCTGTGTGTGTGTTTGCTCGTTTGTTGAAGTTGCCGCGTGTCATGTACAGCCTCAGGAAAGCCTAGGATTGCGCGCGCAAGCACACACACACACACGCGCACACACACACACACGCACACACGCACGCGCACACACAGTGAAAACTAAAATAGCATGCGGGAGAACCAAGCCTGGATATCAGACAGAAGTTCACCGCATGACCTTCGCTCTTAAGCGTATATGGATGAAAGACAGAGAGAAACAGACAGACAGAGCGTGGGTGGGTTGTGCTCGAATTATGATTAGATTTGTGTCCGTTTGTTTTTGGTTTCCTAGAAATTGCACTCAAAGTTAAACATGAATTTATTATAGATGTTACACTGATGTACTTTGGCACACTCTCGGTGGCTCTGTGTTGCGTTGCGTTGCGTTGCGTTGCGTTGCGTTGCGTTGCGTTGTGTTGTGTTGTGTTGTGTTGTGTTGTGTTGTGTTGTGTTGTTTTTGGCAGCCGATTTTAGTTTTAGTCATAGTCTCTTCAATAGTTTTAATTTAGTTTCAGTCACATTTTAGTCAACTGGAATGTTTTAGTGTTTAGTCTTGTTTTAGTCTACTAAATATCATAAGTCCACTAGTCCCTACTCCCTTGTCCCTTCCTAACATTCTAGTCTAGTTTTTATTTGTTGACGAAATTGTCATTATATTTAGTCTTAGTTTTAGTCATCATCGCTTAGTTTTCATTCAGTTTCCATTTAGTTTGTCAGTGAAAAAAAGGTAGTCGACGAACATTTTTCGTCTTTGTTTTAGTCGACGAAATCAACACTTGTGTTGTGTTGTGTTGCGTTGTGTTGCGTTGCGTTGTGTTGCGTTGTGTTGCGTTGTGTTGCGTTGTGTTGTGTTGTCTTGCGTTGCGTTGTGTTGTGTTGTCTTGCGTTGCGTTGCGTTGCGTTGTGTTGCGTGTGTTCGTAAATGTTCTTTTGTACATGCCTGCACCTGTGCGTTGCTCGTGTCAATGTACAGTTATATATATGGGCGTTTTATTACCATGGACATATATCAGAGTTCTGAGAGAGTCAGGCCAAGTGTCACGCTGTGTGAAACATGCACCTCTTTGATAAAACCATCAGGCCTGTCTCATCTCATCAGCCACTCTGTTGATCATCAGGAGCTCACCTCTTTTTATTCGGTTTTGTTCTTGTCTGTTCTATTGGATTCTACCACCAGAGTCTCTTGGGTGGTCCAGATATCCCAGATATGTCAAATCGTATTTTGACTGGTTTCCCTGACACCTTCCATGTCCGTTGTTATTTCTTTGTCATTTTCGAGCATTGTTGAGCATCTTTGGCTGACGGGTGGAAACCCTATCCAAAACTGTTACTCTTCCTGTTAACTGTCAAATTCAAAAATACCAAAAAATAGACTATTGCTATACTTTTGTGTGTAGTATGACGAAGTAGGGCATGCAATTTATGTCTGTTTGTCTGTTAGTCTGTTGTTCTACCCGTCTACCTGTCTGTTAGACTGTTGTTCAACATGTCTACCTGTCTGTTAGTCTGTTGTTCTAGGTTCAAAGTTCAAGGTTGTCTTTATTTGTCTCCCTTAGGAGAAATTTGTCTTGGAGACAGAGTCACAGCTGTATATACACACAAATAAAATAAAAGTTAGTCATGGTTGCTGCCATTTAGCAATCTCTGATGAAGCATTTTGACAGTGGAACAAATGAGTGCTTAAGTCTATTATACTCACACCGACCGTGGAGTCCAATATCTCCTGCCAGATGGCAGTAGCTCGTCATACTCTTGGTTCAATACAAGGGGTCAGATACGATATTCTGAGCTTGTCTTATTACTGCTTGTTCAAAGATGGCCTGGGGAGTGATCGGGGGGTGGACATGATCCCCATGATCTTCCCAGACATATTTGAGATTTGTATTTAACGGTTAGCAGTCATGGCGTCAGTTCAGCAAAAGCTAACATATGGCAAGGTGACAGGGGGGGGGGGGGGGGGAGTTTGCCGTGCGTGTGTGCGTGTGTGCGCGCGTGCGTGCGTGCGTGCGTGTGTGCGTGCGTGCGTGCGTGCGCGCGTGCGTGCGCGTGCGTGTTTATTTCCTTGGAAAAATAACACGATGGGAACTATGCACAAAAACGAATTTCACCCACTTTTCTTTTTACTTGTAAAACTGTGATGTGACACTAAAGATGAATTCTGATTCTGATAAAGAGTGTACTGACATAAGCTTACTGTATTAAACTATATTCCGCAGCAGACAGAAGAGCTCTCAGAAAGTCATACACACAGCCCAGAAAATAATTAGACTCTGGCCGTCCCAAGTGGAAGACACTTCAGATCACACTGCCTCCACACACTGCCTCCACACACACACCCAAGTCACCCCTGTCATCGGCTCTTTTCTCCTGCCATCTGAAAGACGCTCCTGGGCCGTAACCCGTAAAAGAACCGGGAAAGCTGTCTTTGGTAGTCTTTGGTTTTCTTGTCTGACATGATTTGAGCACCACTGGTATGGCAACATAGGTTTTTCAGTTGTTCAGTTCAACTGTTTAGAAGACATTTGTGTAGAATCGGCCTTGGGTCATAATGGGTTAAAGACCCGTACTCTCAGGCTCAAAATAAGCTTTTACCCCAGAGCCATCACTGAACTTAACATCCTCATAACACTCCACGCTACAGGGCTAACAGCTGCCTGGAACTGTATTTCCATACAGTGACACATCGGATTCGGGGAAACCTGCGGTCCTGGTGCTCTTAGACTTAACGGCTGCTTTCGACACTGTAGATTACAGGATCCACTTCTTAAGACTCGAGCACCTTGTCGGCATCAAAGGAATGGCCTTAACATGGCTCAAATCCTACCTGAGTTTCTCAGTTCAATTAGGTCAATTTTCCTCTCCCCCTGCCCCTCTCACATGTGGGGTGCCCCAAGGCTCTATACTGGGCCCCCTCCTTTTCCTACTATATATGCTGCCCCTTGGTCCTATCCTGTCTAACCACAACATATCCTTTCACTGCTATGCAGATGATATCCAATTATATCTACCCCTCATACCAAATTCTAATAATTCATTCCAACCACTACTTGACTGCCTACTGGACATAAAATCATGGATGGACAAATTTTTTTAGTAAAACCGAAATTATCATTTTTTATCAACATTTGTCTCCACCCCTCAGTACCCTGGGCACCCTTAACTCCAACATCTGTGCATCTGTTAAAAACCTTGGTATTATCTTCGACAGTTCCTTTAAATTCGACAAACAAATCAGTAATGTTGCCAAGACCAGTTTCTTTGGAAATTGCTATCCATGCCTTAATTTCTTCTAGGCTCGATTTCTGTAACTCCTTTGACTTCGGCATTGATCAGTCGTCAATTTGACGACTGCGATTGGTTCAAAATGCGGCTGCTCGCCTATTGACTGGGACCAAAAAATGCAAACAAATAACCCCATGCAGTACTGGCCTCACTCCACTTACTCCAGGACCTGGCTAAGATATGTATGCACTTCATTTAGCCGAGAATATCTCAACTGTTCTTGGCTAATATGACTGCTGCGAACAACTTAGGAACTGTGAAAAATTCTCTATCCGGGGCGAAATACCCGGAAATGACCACACCAGACGGCTACTTCAAATATCAGCGACAGATTTCCTGAGATGCTCAAAATGTTCAGAATACTCATGTTTGAATACTCAATAGACCATATGCACACAGCGGTCATCTTTCCACAAGTTAATGGCAGGGTGGAAACTAGCCGCAATTTGCCATTGACCACCCATACATCTAAACAGACAGTCCTATCTATCTATCTGTTAAATTATGTCAAACTCACCAACATTGCAGCTGTACGAAAAGCTTGAATGATGCTCTTTCTATCGGCAAAGTGTTTGTTTCATAAAAATCCACCATAGATTATGAGTTATGAGCTACTTTATGTCAATAAATTCCTTGCTGGTGATTTTTTGAGTGGTGCAAACCACTCCAACAACCAGCTTTGTCTGTACCCGTGTACCTGTACGTGTACCCGTGTACCTGTACGTGGCCCCACGCACAGGTGAGCATGGTTGCTATGGTTAGTGTGTGACGTCACTGCACCGCTCAGTTCACACGGGTGTGATTTTTTTCCAAGTGTTGGAGTTTGGAAGCGCTCCCTTTCAGTAACGCAACGTCCCGCTGCCTCCTGCATTATGTGCAAATTCAAAACAGGTGGTACGCAGGCCCGTTGAGTGATTATTCAATGAGCGCTTCCAAACTCCAAATCACCTTGTAAGGACTTTCTTGACATAAAGTAGCTCATAACATGTCTAGCGTGGATTTTTATGAAACAAACACTTTGCAGATAGAAAGAGGATAATTAAAGCTTTTCGTACAGCTGCAATGTTGGTGAGTTTGACATAATTTAATACAATTAGATAGGACTTTGTCTGTTTGGATGTATGGGCGGTCATTGGCAAATTGTGGCTAGTTTCCACCCTGCCATTAACTTATGGAAAGATGACATATGGTCATATGCATATGTGCATATGGTCTATTGAGTATTCAAACATGAGTATTCTGAGCATCTCAGAACATCTGTAGCGCCAACAGTTTAGAAGATAGAGGCATATTTTAAGTGGCGGTTATTTATTTTTTTAAAAGGGGCGTGGTCATTTTTGGGTATTTCGCCCCGGATAAAGAATTTTTCACACAGTTCCTAAGTTGTTCGCAGCGGTCAAGAACAATTGAGATATTCTCCGCTAAATGAAGTGCATACATATCTTAGACAGGTCCTGGAGTAACTGGCTCCCCGTAAACTTTAGGATTGATTTTAAAATTCTCCTTTTCAAATTTAAATCTTTAAACGGGCTGACATCCTTTCTGTCTGAGCTACTGGATCCTTACGCCACACAGATCTGCAAATAAGCTTCTGCTGACTGATCCCAAAACTAACAAAAGTACCAGGGGTGCACAAGCTTTCGCAGCTGCAGCCCCCAGGCTCTGGAACAGCCTGCCCTATACATATTAGGTTTGCCTGCTTAAAACTCATTTATTTTCTTTGGCTTTTAATCTCTAATCTCTTATCCTATGTTTTGTTGTGCTTTATTTTTCAATTTTATATGCATTTTATATGTGTTTTTATTGTGATCATGTCGACACTTTCCCTACATATATTGCTTTTCTTGTTTTGATTGTTGCTCCCATCTGTACAGCACTTTGGTCAATCTTAGTTGTTTTATTATGTAAATAATGTTTGATTTGATTTGATTTGACAATGTGCAATAACACCATCTGCATAAGGTGAAATAATGTTTTTGTAAGGTGAATGCATTTGGTGTGCGTGTGCGTGTGTGCGCGTGCGTGTGCGTGCGTGCGTGCGCGATGGATGTTTTAGGAGCTGCATAGCAAATTTCATTCAATATATGCAGTTCAATGCAATTGAATTGGACAGAATAGTTGTTGCCCATTTTTCCTCCCAGGTCAACACAGATAATGCTCTCTCTCTCTCTCTCTCTCTCTCTCTCTCTCTCTCTCTCTCATATCTCCCTTCTGTCATTTAATACAAGGGAGCCAGTAACAATGACTCCTCAGAGAGAGTTCCAGATCCATTTCCAAGCCCCCTCCACTCTATTGAATGGTGTCTTTGTGTTGTGCTTAATGCCTCGCAGCAAGCCTGCTGTCTTCTCCCTCTAACCAACTGGAGATTTTAGTGGAAGCAATCAGGTTGGCCAGCTGCAATCTCCACTCTCACCCCCCTCTCAACCCCATCCCCACCTCGAGTTCTCCCAAACCACTGACACGTTCAATTAAACAAGCTATTGTTGCATTCCTTTGGCGTAAAAAGCAATGCCCTTTAAGTTTCCACAGTGCTTTGGAGGTGAGACGGCCATGTGGGAGAGGGTAAAGGAAATGAGTAATGCACACTCTTCCCTCTACTGTCTAGGAACTTTGGATTATCAGCAGTTCCAGGGGAGGTGTTCAGTGGCCTAACGGAAAGGCGCGAGTGGCTGCACTGGAGCAGCTCCCAGGTGGTAACGTGAGTTAGTGTGCACAATACCTGCCCAGATAGAGCAGCCCTTGTGTGGATATACTGTAAGTATAGATTATAGATATATAGAGATATAGATTGGTATATAAAGCGACAGGCCCTTTTACAGACCACTATGAGACCATTTAGATTTTAGAACATTTGGAACAGAGGTTCGTCCTTGAGTAAATGGGTGTGTGAGTGCAAAGCTTCACTCTGTCTCTGATCTGCCCAACTGTGTCTGAGATTAGCTGCTCACAGACGCATGGACAGTCTGTTGGAATGGAGCAAAAACATATAGCCTAATAGCTGCTCACAGACGCATGGACAGTCTGTTGGAATGGAGCAAAAACATATAGCCTAATAGTCTCCGGCCTTTGGCTGCCCGGCCTGGCGAAGACAATTGCAGTTTTAGAGTGTTAGTATTACGGGCTGAGGGCTGTCGTGAAGAAAAGTAGTATCTCACTGTAACTCTGATCCACCGTTCTTTTAAGCTTTTTGTGGCCTAAATGGATAAAAAACCATACGACATTGGACACTGAACGATGACAACAATAAGATACAAAACACTGCGCCGACACTTCTCTCACTATATTCAACCACAGTGTCTGTCCTCTCAGAGAGAGAGAGAGAGAGAGAGAGAGAGAGAGAGAGAGAGAGAGAGAGCATGGCCTTGAAATGTAAGATGGAAATTGCAGTTCTTTTGTGTTTTGCACCATTGACGCATTTAATTACATAAGCTCTGCTCCTGTCAGATTTCAGACCAATCGCATTAACCCATTTTAGACCTGAGATCAGATTCTAAAAATGTCTTCTACATCCTGACAGTTTTCTGAAAAAGCTTCTTCTGTCAGTCGTTCTTCGATTTTTCAAAAATAGCAGACCTACAAGCTCGTAGCGCGCCACTCGGTGGCACGCTATGAGCTTGTAGATCTGCTATTTTTCAATAGCTAAAGCATAACATAATGCTAACACCAAAAGGGGTTCCCGCCCAAAATAGGTTAACCCAGCTATCTCGACACAAATCTGTACAGCACAAGCAAAAACTCTCACTTAACGTAATACTTGACGGCCAATTCCAATAGTGAGGTATAACGTAACATCAGTGTCACATCCTGTTTATCTGTCACGGAACATTATGACAAAATTCAATTCATCATATACAGTATATGGCCATTTTATTATGTTTTGAACATCGTAACGACTTGTTCAGCTGACAGCTTCTCAACGACTTTAAGTGGTCTCTTGTCAATTTCTTGTCAAAGGCAGCTGCTAAATGATGAACAAGCCACTGCCATCTTCGCTGACATATAGTGAGGTTCAAGGTTCCCATGATGGCTGTGTTGGGGGTGGCTCAGGGCCAGATGGGAACCATGAGGTTCCCAGTTCGATCCCGGGCTCCCCCAGCGTTAGTGTCGAAGTGTCCTTGAGCAAGAGTCTGAACCCATAATTGCTCTCAATGTGCAGGTTTGATGCCTTGCATGGTTTCCCCCACTATCGGTGTATGAATGGGTCAAAAGCGCTTTGGATAAAAGCGCTATATAAATGCACCATTTTGGTTGGTTCAAACCACTTTGGTCCAGTTGGGTGATGTTGGGGAAAAATAGCGGTGCTTTTATACTAATTTAATGTGGTATCCAAAACATGAACAGAAGTTCATGTGAGTTGAACGTTCACCGTAGTTATTTTTGTCACGTTGAAACCATCTAAACTTTATTTTTAAGGTTGCTCTTGAAAGCATTTCCCTGTTTTATTTGACAGAACAGCACCACGCTCGCTGTTGCTACGGTCCTTCTCCACTGCTGTGACTTCGTTCTACAGCAGGGGTTCTCAACGTTTTTGGCCGGGGACCCCCGGAAATGCTTTGGCAATGTCTCGGGACCCCCGCCCCGCCCCCTCCCGACCCCTACAATAACCTTAACCCATTTTGGGCGGGAACCCCTTTTGGTGTTTTAAGCATTATGTTATAATTTAGCTATTGAAAAATAGCAGATCTACAAGCTCATAGCGCGCCACAGAGTGGCGCGCTACGAGCTTGTAGGTCTGCTATTTTTGAAAAATCGTGAAAATATATATATATTTTTTTGAAAATAATTTGGGGACCCCCTAAAATAATTTGGCGACCCCCCGAGGGGTCGCGACCCACGGGTTGAGAACCCCTGTTCTACAGTACGTGTTTATTATGTCAGTGGTTCCCAAACTTTTCCGTGTCAAGGACCCCCAAATCAACATTTATTAGGCCAGGGACCCCCATTTGAAAACATATGCCAGTGACCCCGATAAGGGAGGATTTTTACGGCTCTAGCAGTGATTCCGAAACATTAATTTCATGGAGTTTCACACGCATTATGCTACGGACCCCCGATTTAATGGCATTTCTATCTCTGGTACCCCAATTTATATCGTAAAACCACTGTTAATTTAACTCTGAGAGTGTACAAATGGTTCCATTTGTACACTCTCAGAGTTACAGACCCATAAGGGTCCATTTGGTTCCAAACTAGCATTTAGCTGGGGACCCCCTGGAACTCCTTCAAGTACCCCTAGGGGTCCCCGGACCCCACTTTGGGAACCCATGCATTATGTGATGGGACACAGTCAGATACAGTATATTCACACATTGATAGGATGAGTCACCATTGTGCGTGGGTGCGTGCATGTGCACACGTGCATGCTGTGTGCGTGCATTGTGCATGTGTGCGCCGCGGCGGTGTCTTGCTGCAAAGGCAAGTTCCACCCCTGCCGTCATTATTGCAGGGTATAGGCCACAACGGTAAGTACTGCTGATATAGAAGAATGAATATATGATGCTTTATGAAAATCCATGAACAGTGAAGGCTCCTATTATTATGCTATACGTCTGCATAATAGACATAACGATCTTCCCTATGAAGACACAAAGAGTCTCCTTTGGGTCTACATATAGGGAGTAGAGCGAGCATATATAGGGAGATATTGAATTGAAGTCTCCATGGGGAGAGTAGTCGATTGAAAAAAAGAAAAGAAAACGTTATTTGGGGCATGAATTGAACATTTAACTGCCATGGATGGAGATCTCCGTCATCTGGTGTTTTCAGTGATTGTGCGTGTGTGTGTGTATGTGTGCGTGTGCGTGTGCGCGTGCATGCCGTGCGTGCGTGCGTGCGTGCGTGCGTGCGTGCGTGAGTGTGTGTGAAGACACTGTCAAGTGTAGACATGTGTACTCTGTTGTATTAGTCATTACATCTGTACATACAGTATGTGAAACACCTCCCCTGCATTTACCCATCCTAAATATTAGGCGCAACGGGCGCTATCGGTACAACAGCGCCCGTTGAGCAGTTAAGGGTTAAGTGTATTGCACAGGGACACTTATACAGACGCACTTCTCCATTGATTAAATGAAAAACTAATCGTGATTAAATGAAAAACTAATCGTAATCGGTACAATAATCACTAAGAAGCAAATCGATAGTTGTGGCCTCAGGCCCCCTGTGCTAAGACTCAGTGTGGCCTCAGGCCCCTGTGCTAAGACTCAGTGTGGCCTCAGGCCCCTGTGCTAAGACTCAGTGTGGCCTTAGGCCCCTGTGCTAAGACTCAGTGTGGCCTCAGGCCCCTGTGCTAAGACTCAGTGTGGCCTCAGGCCCCTGTGCTAAGACTCAGTGTGGCCTCAGGCCCCTGTGCTAAGACTCAGTGTGGCCTCAGGCCCCTGTGCTAAGACTCAGTGTGGCCTCAGGCCCCTGTGCAAAGACTCAGTGTGGCCTTAGGCCCCTGTGCTAAGACTCAGTGTGGCCTCTAGGCCCCTGTGCTAAGACTCAGTGTGGCCTCAGGCCCCTGTGCTAAGACTCAGTGTGGCCTTCAGGCCCCTGTGCTAAGACTCAGTGTGGCCTCAGGCCCCTGTGCTAAGACTCAGTGTGGCCTCAGGCCCCTGTGCTAAGACTCAGTGTGGCCTCAGGCCCCTGTGCTAAGACTCAGTGTGGCCTCAGGCCCCTGTGCTAAGACTCAGTGTGGCCTCAGGCCCCTGTGCTAAGACTCAGTGTGGCCTCAGGCCCCTGTGCTAAGACTCAGTGTGGCCTCAGGCCCCTGTGCTAAGACTCAGTGTGGCCTCAGGCCCCTGTGCTAAGACTCAGTGTGGCCTCAGGCCCCTGTGCTAAGACTCAGTGTGGCCTCAGGCCCCTGTGCTAAGACTCAGTGTGGCCTCAGGCCCCTGTGCTAAGACTCAGTGTGGCCTCAGGCCCCTGTGCTAAGACTCAGTGTGGCCTCAGGCCCCTGTGCTAAGACTCAGTGTGGCCTCAGGCCCCTGTGCTAAGACTCAGTGTGGCCTCAGGCCCCTGTGCTAAGACTCAGTGTGGCCTCAGGCCCCTGTGCTAAGACTCAGTGTGGCCTCAGGCCCCTGTGCTAAGACTCAGTGTGGCCTCAGGCCCCTGTGCTAAGACTCAGTGTGGCCTCAGGCCCCTGTGCTAAGACTCAGTGTGGCCTCAGGCCCCTGTGCTAAGACTCAGTGTGGCCTCAGGCCCCTGTGCTAAGACTCAGTGTGGCCTCAGGCCCCTGTGCTAAGACTCAGTGTGGCCTCAGGCCCCTGTGCTAAGACTCAGTGTGGCCTCAGGCCCCTGTGCTAAGACTCAGTGTGGCCTCAGGCCCCTGTGCTAAGACTCAGTGTGGCCTCAGGCCCCTGTGCTAAGACTCAGTGTGGCCTCAGGCCCCTGTGCTAAGACTCAGTGTGGCCTCAGGCCCCTGTGCTAAGACTCAGTGTGGCCTCAGGCCCCTGTGCTAAGACTCAGTGTGGCCTCAGGCCCCTGTGCTAAGACTCAGTGTGGCCTCAGGCCCCTGTGCTAAGACTCAGTGTGGCCTCAGGCCCCTGTGCTAAGACTCAGTGTGGCCTCAGGCCCCTGTGCTAAGACTCAGTGTGGCCTCAGGCCCCTGTGCTAAGACTCAGTGTGGCCTCAGGCCCCTGTGCTAAGACTCAGTGTGGCCTCAGGCCCCTGTGCTAAGACTCAGTGTGGCCTCAGGCCCCTGTGCTAAGACTCAGTGTGGCCTTCAGGCCCCTGTGCTAAGACTCAGTGTGGCCTCAGGCCCCTGTGCTAAGACTCAGTGTGGCCTCAGGCCCCTGTGCTAAGACTCAGTGTGGCCTCAGGCCCCTGTGCTAAGACTCAGTGTGGCCTCAGGCCCCTGTGCTAAGACTCAGTGTGGCCTCAGGCCCCTGTGCTAAGACTCAGTGTGGCCTCAGGCCCCTGTGCTAAGACTCAGTGTGGCCTCAGGCCCCTGTGCTAAGACTCAGTGTGGCCTCAGGCCCCTGTGCTAAGACTCAGTGTGGCCTCAGGCCCCTGTGCTAAGACTCAGTGTGGCCTCAGGCCCCTGTGCTAAGACTCAGTGTGGCCTCAGGCCCCTGTGCTAAGACTCAGTGTGGCCTCAGGCCCCTGTGCTAAGACTCAGTGTGGCCTCAGGCCCCTGTGCTAAGACTCAGTGTGGCCTCAGGCCCCTGTGCTAAGACTCAGCTCAGTGTGGCCTCAGGCCCCTGTGCTAAGACTCAGTGTGGCCTCAGGCCCCTGTGCTAAGACTCAGTGTGGCCTCAGGCCCCTGTGCTAAGACTCAGTGTGGCCTCAGGCCCCTGTGCTAAGACTCAGTGTGGCCTCAGGCCCCTGTGCTAAGACTCAGTGTGGCCTCAGGCCCCTGTGCTAAGACTCAGTGTGGCCTCAGGCCCCTGTGCTAAGACTCAGTGTGGCCTCAGGCCCCTGTGCTAAGACTCAGTGTGGCCTCAGGCCCCTGTGCTAAGACTCAGTGTGGCCTCAGGCCCCTGTGCTAAGACTCAGTGTGGCCTCAGGCCCCTGTGCTAAGACTCAGTGTGGCCTCAGGCCCCTGTGCTAAGACTCAGTGTGGCCTCAGGCCCCTGTGCTAAGACTCAGTGTGGCCTCAGGCCCCTGTGCTAAGACTCAGTGTGGCCTTAGGCCCCTGTGCTAAGACTCAGTGTGGCCTTAGGCCCCTGTGCTAAGACTCAGTGTGGCCTCAGGCCCCTGTGCTAAGACTCAGTGTGGCCTTAGGCCCCTGTGCTAAGACTCAGTGTGGCCTTAGGCCCCTGTGCTAAGACTCAGTGTGGCCTCAGGCCCCTGTGCTAAGACTCAGTGTGGCCTCAGGCCCCTGTGCTAAGACTCAGTGTGGCCTCAGGCCCCTGTGCTAAGACTCAGTGTGGCCTTAGGCCCCTGTGCTAAGACTCAGTGTGGCCTCAGGCCCCTGTGCTAAGACTCAGTGTGGCCTCAGGCCCCTGTGCTAAGACTCAGTGTGTCCTCAGGCCCCTGTGCTAAGACTCAGTGTGTCCTCAGGCCCCTGTGCTAAGACTCAGTGTGGCCTCAGGCCCCTGTGCTAAGACTCAGTGTGCAGGAGGATTATCGCTGTCGCCTGTCGGGCAGGAACCTCTTATCTCCATATTTTAACATTTTTATGTTTTTTCTTCCTAAGTGAATGTCCTATACCTATACTCACAGTGTTCTGTGACAGTGTCAAACAAAAGTACTTCTCCCTCCTTGCGACAGTCACTTGTCACTCTGTGTCATGCTGTATCTGCAACTGTGTGTGTGCGTGCGTGCGTGCATGCGTGCGCTGCGCTGCGTGCGCTGCGTGCGTGCATGCATGCATGCGCGTGAGTGCGTGCATGCATGCATGCGCGTGAGTGCGTGCATGGTTGCGAGTGCGTGCGTGTGTGTGTGCGTGCGTGCGTGCGTGCGTGCGTGCGTGGGTGCGTGCGTGTGTGCGTGTGTGCGGGCGTGCGTGCGTGCGTGCGGGCGTGCGTGCGTGCGGGCGGGCGTGCGTGCGGGTAAACAGTTCATATTTAGTCTCTCTCACGCACATGCATGCACCCGCACGCACGCGCACGCACGCACGCACACACACAGTTGCAGATACAGTATGACACAGAGTGACAAGTGACTGTCGCAAGGAGGGAGAAGTCTTACCTCAATGCACTCGAAGGTCCAAACATTTGTTGACAACTGGGTTCCACAGCAGATGGCACACTTCCATATGAGTTGCAGTGATGCAAACAGTTCAATTACCCTTGGAACACACAGGAATATTAGAGTAACTAAACTAGAGTACATTTGTTTGTCACCGGTGGAAAGAGGAACATATCGTTGGTGGAAACCCAGCTGTGACGTTTTTTTGCTATTTTCGAAAACGTTTGACACATTGAACATATATTTTCTACATGGTATATTGCTACTTTTACGTAACTAGAAACCTGAGCACTTCTTCCATCACTGCTGAAACCGTCTGTACAGAAGGCTCACTTGCTATCGTGCTACAATTTCCACCAGTGCTCATGGGCCGGTAACCTGACTCCGCCAGATGGGGCAACAGAGAGTACACTGGGTTCCCCCCCTCCTGCTCCCATCTGGGAACTCTCAGGCAGACTTGATGCCCGGCCACAAAACGGCCTGGCCAATCAGCAGCAGCTATCCCGCCTCTAGCTGCTGCCAGTGTACTCTCTGCTGCCCCATCTGGCGGAGTCAGGTTAATGGGCCGGGGGCTGATTCTGTAAATGTATTAAGAGTCAAACTAATGCTGAGGATTTTTCTGCGCAGACTATACGTGATTTTCACTGGGAACATTGGCATTATTATATGAATTACATGCAAGCACATGAGACACAAAAGATCTGAAGGCAGAGGGATATCCGTTACATAACTCCATGTACCGCATCAGCAAATGCAGCTGCTTGCAAATAAAAAGATGTCAGACTTATTCTTAATTTAGATGCGACGCATTATCAGCTCGTAGATTGGGTGTGTTCGGCCGTCATATACAATGAAGCATAAATCCCTCAATCAACCTTTACTTTTCCTCTTTTTTTCCCTCATCTTTCTCACATACAGTATTTGTCACTTTTTCTCCACCTCCTCTCCATCTCTGCTCCTCTCTTCTGCGATGCTTGCTCACTGCGTTGCTAATTTCTTACTGTTTCTCCCCCTCTCCCCTTCCCTCGCATGCTCTCGTTTTATCTCCCTGTCTGGTTCTCTCTCTCTCTCTCTCTCTCTCTCTCTCTCTCTCTCTCTCTCTCTCTCTCTCTCTCTCCCCCCCCCCCAGAATAATCTGTTTTATGGCTTAAAGGGATGAATAGCAGATATGTATATATATAATCCATTTAAAATGAGATATTATTGCTTACTCTGGCCAGTAAATCCACTCAGGCTGACACAGATACGCAGAGAGTGCAGAACATACTGTGTGTGTGTGTGTGTGTGTGTGTGTGTGTGTGTGTGTGCGTGTGCGTGTGCGTGCGTGCGTGCGTGCGTGCGTGCGCGAGATAGATAGAGACAGATAGACAGACAGAGGGAGAACACACACACACAAGCATAGTATGCATATTCATACAGTTCCAAACATATGCATGTACAAGAGCGTGCACATCCATATGCATTCATTCATATGTACAGTACAGTATATGCCTGCACTGTACATATTCACACATTATTACAATTGAGACAGGCGGAAGCTTACAGCAATTTGTACCCATTGCTCACATTTCTGTACCCAGTTCAGGTCTCCATGTCATAGACCAGAGTGTCATAGACCAGAGTATGCAGGACTGCTGTTTACGCCTGTGCTGTGACATCACTACGCCTGTGCTGTGACATCACTACGCCTGTGCTGTGACATCACTACGCCTGTGCTGTGACATCACTACGCCTGTGCTGTGACATCACTCACTTTGCCTCTGTGTTTTCAACCCAATGAACTTCTGCAGCTTCCGTTTCTCAAATCCGCCATTAGTAACTCAGTTGAAGAGAAGTTTGTACGTGAATATGTGTACATATACAGACTGTCTATGTCTATATATAAGCAGCAATAACAGGCACTTTGAACAGGCATAATTCATGCCTTGTCTGTCTGTCTGTCATGCCAACTGTTTTAAAGTATTGTACAGTAACAACTAAAGTCTCTGTAATGTTTATGTTGTACGATTACTACAAAAAAATAAAATAATTCATTAAAGCTGGGCTGTTGCCTGCATGGGTCCAATGCATTTCTGCCTACTTCCGGTCCAGGACTTGTCCCTATTTGTTGTCCCCATTCACAATAGAAGACTATGTAGGAGAGCTGCCATTGGACGGAAGGAAGCCCCATGAAGTGAACGCAGTTTGCGTAACTCTGTCTTACTCTATGGCTCTGCTGACGCCCCAGTCACATCAGGTTACTTATGTCACGGATGACTGACGTCATAGATTGGCCTCAAAGTCCCTTTTGCCAATGTCAACATGCTGCAATAACCTGTGCAGTATGTTCCTGTAGTATTTATTTTAGGGTATGGGTTATTCTAGTAATCTAGTATGTTACAATCACTTTAATTTATGTGTTGTTTCATTCAAATACAATAGAACACATGATACATAAGTGTAGGATTATATAAGTGGAAAAAAAACGTTTGAAAAAGTATAGGCAAGTGTGCATTGCACTGCTAAGAGGTAATGTCATGTTTCTGTGGGGTCCGCGAACCCCCAGGGGTCTTTCAGAGAGTTCCAGGGGGTCCCCAGCTAAATGATAGTTTGGAACTAAATGGACCCTTTTGGGTCTGTAACTCTGAGAGTGTACAAATGGAACTAAACAGACCCATTTGGTTCCATTTGTACACTCTCAGAGTTAAATTAACATTGGTTTTACAATATAAATTGGGGGTCTCGGAGATAGAAATGCCATTAAATGGGGGTCCGTAGCCTAATGCATGTCAAACTGGGGGTCCTGGAAAATTAAACGGGTTGAGAATCACTGCTAGAGCCGTACAAATCTTCTCTTATGGGAGTCCCTGCCGTAACTTTTCAAATGGGGGGTCCGCGGGCTAATTAGTGTCAGTTTGGGGGTCCTTGACATGAAAAACTTTGAGAACCACTGCTTTACTGTGTTACTATCTGCCTGCAAAAAAAATGGTAGTATTGATACTTTTCAAACAAAGAGGTAGGAGCGTACACCAGTAGTCAGTGCCGTGCACACTTGCCTTTGCCCTCTGGACAGCAATGTGCCCATTAAACAAAAAAGTTTTTTTTTGTACAGTGTACAGTAAGTGGACCATGGTGACATTGATCAATTCTTGATAAAAAAAGCTTCTAATATATTATTTTTGCCCCAAAATCTATAAATCTCACACTATTAAGGCAACCGGCCGGTTCCACGTGCTGCACAAGGTGCCCTTTTTTCACTTGAGCACCTGCCCCTCTAAATGTCTGTGCATGCCACTGCCATAGAGCGTCGCAGTCCCGCCCCCTACCAGGACCCGTTCATTTTCCTCATAGACTTTTCAGAAAGTATTTATTTAAAGACGTTTACGCCGCGGACAAAGCCAATGACAATAAACACAATGTTTTGGGCCAAACAAAGAATTAAAAAGTAGAAAAAAACGGCAGGTTACAACACTTTTTTTGTTGTTTTTCTTCTTTGTAATTATTTGTTTGGTCCAAAATATTGTGTTTGTTGTCATGATTTGTCACGACTCGAGTTGGCTTTGTACGACGCTTATAAGGTCTTTAAATAAATACGTTTTGAAATGTCTATGAGGAAAAATGCATTGGGAATTATTTCCTGGGCCTGGCGTCGTCATGAAAGGGGGCGGGACTGCGACGCTCTATAGTGGGGAGGTGCTAAAACTTGAAAAAAGGAAAAGAGGTCCGCACAGCTCGTAGTCCCGAGTCCCGACTACGAGCTGTGCGTGTGGCCTCTTTTCCTTTTTTTCAAGTATTGATACTTTTACCTAAAGTAAAAGAAAATGTAATGTTTTTTCCACCACTGCTCGTATTCCTTGTCCTCCTGTCTTATCTGGGTGAACCTGGTGAGCCATGGAATGCAGTCAGGCAGTGTCACCCTGAGGGCTTGTGCTTGTAGGTGTTCTGATATGTTAAACCATTTAGGCCTGACGTCGACATTTAAAAAAATGTCTTCTAAATCCTGACAGTTTTCTGAAATACCTATGTTTCTGTATCAGTGGTGCTCAATATTTCATGTCAAGGACATAAGAAGCTTATTGAGTACCCGTTATCTGAAAATATGTTGTTCCAGGAACCCCTCAGAAGGAAAGATGTGAGTTAAAAACATTCGCTCTGAAAGAATATTATATTCAAAGATTTGTGCCGCATTTTCACGATTTTTCAAAAATAGCAGACCTACAAGCTCGTAGCGCGACACTCAGTGCCGCGCTACGAGCTTGTAGATCTGCTATTTTTCAATAGCTAAAGTATAACATAATGCTTAAAACACCAAAAGGGGTTCGTGTCTGGAATAGGTTAAACTCTGAAGAGTATTCTGCTGTTGTGTTCAATCTATCAATCTGTCACAAAGCAAGTCGACAGATGACAGACATGACATCTGACATGCTGGCTGTTTTTTGTTCACTTGGTCTTATACAGAACCAGTATCTTTTACTAGTGCCTTCAAATACAGTACATTTCTAACAGGTAATTGACCTTTTTACCAATAAAATAATATTAAAGAAACTGTTAACTGATTAATATAACACCGCCACTTAAGTGTGTTTACCCGGACAGCGCTGGTTGGCATTTATTTCTTGATTGCCTCTTGTCTTGACTTTAAACATGACCGGGCCACTATATACCGCTATCCTCAATAACAAGCTTGATAAGCCCAAAGCTTATTGATAACGGGTACTCAATATGCTTCTTATCGGATTTTTTCGGGTATCGGTTATCATCACTGTGTGTGTGTGTGTGTGTGTGTGTGCGCGCGCGCGTGGTCACTTGGCGCGCGCGTGTTCACTTGGTTCACTTGGTTTTATACCTGGGCGCTGTGTGTGTGTGTGTGTGTGTGTGTGTGTGTGTGTGTGTGTGTGTGTGTGTGTGTGTGTGTGTGTGTGTGTGTGTGTGTGTGTGTGTGTGTGTGTGTGTGTGTGTGTGTGTGTGTGTGTGTGTGTGTGTGTGTGTGCGTGCGTGCGTGCGTGCGTGCGTGCGTGTGCGTGTGCGTGTGTGCGTGCGCTGTATTATAAAGTCAATCAATCAAGAAATAATAATGCATTCCCACTATAGTATGTGCGTCATTTTGGCTTGAGTGCATGTCAGGGGTAGACACTGCTGCATTCTGTTACTCCATGCATGTGAGGTGCACATGAATAGACAATTATTTCTCTTTAACTTTTTCGCTGCCATCTACGTTCATAAACGTATAGCTAGGCTAACGGTATCTACCGGTGCTATCTACGCTTATGTTCGTAGACAACCGTATACTCCATATATGAAAGCGCCAACGGTTTATTTACAATACCTTTTAGCATTGCTCCGGTTAGTATGGAGAGCCTCCGTCCCCACCAGCTATGGGATTTTTAAATCCAGCTCCGTTGAGCCTCCATTATAACAGGATTTTCAAAGCGCTGTATATCTCTAAAGGTTCGAGAGCTGTCCATGGTGGGCCGCCGCGCCACCGACGATCGTAAATCATTTGTGAGTTTGTACCACATCGCTGAGCAAATGTAGCTGGTTGTAATGCTAGCTAAGGGCTATGAGCTAATGCGAGTGGTGATGTGCTCCTAACAAAGGCCCCCACCTTCCTGAATAACCCGGAATGGAAACGAGCACCGTAGAGTGAGAGCGGACGGGTGGCATTCCTTAGGTGTCCATCATAGAGTATATAAAAGGATAGAGACTGAACTGGCGCGAAGCTCCGCCCCCCCAGCTATTCATGTCAGTGGAAGTTGCTCAGTGGCGTTTTGAAGCACCCGGAAGACTGCCGGAAGTACCGTCTCAGAACGTCTACTTCCGCATTTGACCACCACATTTTGGTGGTCAAATGCGGAAGTGCAACCGAGCGCTCAATGTTAAAGCCCAGCTGCACAGGGTTTCACGGTCTTGAATCCACGGGTCCGCCTGTAGTCCCTCCTCCTACCACTAGGGCCCAGTGCTTCAACGTTGAATAGCCTCACTGGCCCCTTGGTGTCCATCCAGCCATCCATCTTCAACCGCTTATCCGTAGGGTCGCGGGGGCAACAGCTCCACCAGAGTGCTCCAGACTTCCCTCTCATGCAGAGCAACATGAGTGACTTCCTCCTGGGGGATTCCGAGACGTTCCAAGGCCAGTGAGTCGATGTGTTTCCTCCAACTGCGCCTTGGCCTGCAGATGCTAACACTAGATGGTGCTAAAGGAATTAATAATAATGTTCCCCGTGGATGCTGGGGTTCAAGTTGCTAAATACTCATATCGGTACATATAGGCTGTGCGTGCATGCGTGCGTGAGTGAGTGAGTGAGTGAGTGAGTGAGTGAGTGAGTGAGTGAGTGAGTGCGTGCGTGCGTGCGTGCGTGCGTGCGTGCGTGCGTGCGTGCGTGCGTGCGTGCGCGCATATTTGTCCAAATAATCTTGCAAACCACAGGAACAATCTAAGGCCCATACTGTACATGTTTCTCTACATTACATGATCTTCTCCCTACAGCTCATGTGTATGAGAGGCCTGTACATCTGCTCTGTATTCCATTACCTTTACCCTGCAGTCATCCAGCATGCATACGCAAGATCCTCTGCATTGCAAATGATGCTCTCAAGGCTTTTGCGCATTGGTTGAGCATGTGTTCCAAGGATGTGCGTGCGTGCGCGCACGTGTGTGTGTGTGCGGGTGCATGTGTGTGTGTTTGTGTGTTATATACTTGTGAGGGCCATATTCATGTCTACTCTCCATATGCATTTTTGCTATACTTTGGGGTTGAACTGGTGGGGTGCGGCTAACTTCCGGGAGAGCTCTTGTCTTGTCTTGCATTTTGTTATATTGTTTGTGTATTGTATGCCTGTTTGTTCATTTGTGTTAAATGAGATGATGCATCTCAAGGGGTTTATCCTTTGAGGTTACAGTACTATAGCTCCCGACACAAGGGTAATACAATTTGAGAAATAGAATAACAATATTTGTGAAATTTAGGCTTACCATTATAAACATATACTCAGGTTGTTGTGGGTAGGATGAGGATTAGGCCTTTAGATGTTAGGTTTATGGGTTAGGATTGGAAATAAACCTGATATATAAATGGTAAATGGTGCATTTATATAGCGCCTTTATCCAAGGCGCTTTACATAGATTGTGCATTACATTCACCCATTCACACACACATTCATACACCGATTGCAGCAGAAGCCATGCAAGGTACCAACCAGCACATCGGGAGCAATTTGGGGTTCAGTGTCTTGCCCAAGGACACTACGACATGTAGACAGGAGGAGCCGGGATTCGAACCGCCAACCCATGGATCATTGGACGACCTGCTCTACCTCCTGAGCCACAGCTGTTGTTGTTGTGCACCAATAGCCGATCTAAAAGCTCACAGCGCGTAGATCAGCCATCTTTCCGGATTATTTTTCAGTTATTTTCTGCATGCTGTCGTAAAATGTTGACGTGCTCACAAGTACATAGGAATGCTAACGTACACATGTGTGCGTGCGTGCGTGTATACATGCATGACTTGGAGATATAGCTTCCAGCTAGAGAGATAGGGCCTGGGTAGAGGGTTGTGTGAATATCAAAGCCGTGTTATCAGGCTGGGGGAAGTGGTGACCGCTCTGAGAAATTAATCACTGCTGCAGCTGGGCGAGGAATTCAAAGGGAGACTGATAGAGAGATTGGCTTGGTCTTGTTACCATGTTACGGGAGCCAAGGATGCTACTCACTGACCCGTCGTGTGCGTGTGTGCGTGCGTGTGCATGTGTGTCCGCGTGTGTGTGTCCGTGCATGTGCTTGTGTTCGTGCATGTGTTCGTGTATGCCTGCAATGAATCTTGTGTGCAAGCATGCACATTTTTTTACTCGTTTTAAAGGAGAATTCCATACTAAAAGGCTTTCTTACCTTTCATTGTAGTTGTTACGTCCCCACCAAAGAGGTCCAGGTGTTATTTTGTGCAAAAGCTCCTTATTGGCTATTTCCCCTACCATAAGCCCTAAATGAATTGCATTGAATTGAATGGGAATTGAATTCTTCATAATGTAAATAATATCCCAAGCGGCACACTTTACTACTTATTTTGATGGAAATAAGCAAATTAGCACAACACCCCATAGCCCCATTCAATTCCCATTCAATGCAATTCATTGAGGGCAATAGCCAAATAGCCAAAGGGGAAATAGCCAATAAGGAGTTTTTGCACAAAAAAACACCTGGGCCTCTTTGGTGGGGACGTAACAACTACAAAGAAAGGTAAGAAAGCCTTCTAGCATGGAATTCTCCTTTAATGTGTTTAGAGTGTTTTTTTTTAGTGTTTATTATTTATAATTATTAATTATTAAAATAAAACATTGCCTAGTATGCCTACAGATTAAAAAAAAACATTACTACACCACTATGAATTACTACCCAATAGGAGAGAAAAAAATCTTAACTACAAAAAAGTGGGAGGGAATCAATTACAGAATGCGAAAAAAAAGAATACAAAATAATAATCCTTGATTCAAACTGAAACCTTAGCAACCTAAGGCTCAAATCATATCCTGGGGTAAATGAGAGCGCGCTAATGCATTTAACGTACATCAAAGGCATTTTGCTCCACTTCTCAGACGAAATCTACTCTATTCAAGGATTTGCCTTCCTATTTATTTTATTTATTTTTTAGTTTTTACCCATTAAGACCGGGAAAGCATCCGAGTCATTGTAGATTTGAGATAAAAAGGATAATTTTATAGGCTTACTTTGGCTAAAATAGCAGATATACTGTACAGTGTGAGCGTGCCTTGTGCAAATCTCTGAATATTTTTAAAGTGAATATTATTAACTCAAATCTTCACTTCTGCGGGTCCCTTGAACACAATATCTTGAAATGGGGGTCCACAGCCAAATACATGTCATTTTTGGGGTTCCTTGACATGGAACGTTTTGAGAACCACTGACATAGAAACATAGACACATAGTGATATAGAACACTGACAGTTTTTTTTTGAGGGGCGCTAGCACCTCCTATATACACGTTTTGTCCCCACACATCTCAATATTTGCCATTGACAATGAAAAGAGAAATTAGGTGAAATGTCCACCACTATGACGTAAATTTAACCAACCAATCACATCAATTCAGTTGTTCATGAGATGATGTATGTATGATGATGTTATGTATAATGATAAGAGCTCCCCTCACTTCACACGGGTGTGATTTCTTTTTTCTCCAGAAAGCTTTTTCGGCCTCAGGTCTTAATAGAGAGAGAGAGAGAGAGAGAGAGAGAGAGAGAGAGAGAGAGAGAGAGAGAGAGAGAGAGAGAGAGAGAGAGAGAGAGAGAGAGAGAGAGAGAGAGAGAGAGAGAGAGAGAGAGAGAGAGGGGAGAGAGAGAGAGAGAGATGATTCAATCATCACTGGTTACATCCTGCTATGCTGCTATGTTCAGTATTTAAGACCATATTTTAGAAAATAGCATTTCTATAATCTATCATTTTTGCACGTTACGTAAGTGTATAGAATCAGAGTTTGGAGAAGGATGTGTCACATGAGGCTGCAGCAAGAAGAAGATTAATTTTAAGTGCGTACGCCACATGATCTAAGTAGGTTTTATTCATTATTTATTTGGGGAATAGAATAAAATTGGAGAGAAACTGTAGCTGCAAGCCCAAGTTTGTTTAAACTTCTCTTTCATACTGGAAGTCAATGGAGGTTGGATTGGGCTGAAACTTTGCCCAGATATGAAGATGTGACGTCACAATACTTACTGTATGTCACCAGGGGTCATCGCCAAGCTGACCTTTTGGTAAAAATCAATTTTTGACACAGACATTAAAAAAGAATTGTGGACAATAATCTGACCATACAGAGCTATAGCCCTGAATGGCTATAACAAGAACATATACAATTTGCCACGGAAACATTAGTGTACGGACATATTGACCCGCAGTGTCATACTTGGGCGACTGGCAGCCCAGGGGCCACATGCGGCCCACACCTTCACTTACAATTCCAAACATGCAAACATGACCCGCTTTAATTACTTCAGTTTAAATTAGTAACTTATTAATGAGTAGTATTATTATAAATTAAATACATTTATAAATACATTTATTATTATACATGTGATGTTGTGTTTTTTTGAGTGGTGTAAACCACTCCAACAACTGGCTTTGTACCCGTGTCTGTTCATACCAAAAAAAATGTACCCGTGTCTGTTCGTACCAAAAAAAATCACACCCGTGTGAACTGAGTGGTGTAAGGTCTGTCTGACGTAATGAAATCATGTCTGACGTAATTAAATCACACCCGGATGTGATTTCACAACTGGCTTTTTTTGTGCAGAAAAAATTAGCACGGTTGCTACGGTCATCCAGTTCACCCGGGTGTGATTTCATTACGTCAGAAATTATTTTGAACATAGCAACCATGCTCATTTTTTCTGCACACAAAAGCCAGTTGTAGGAGTGGTTTACACCACTCAAAAATGAGCATGGTTGCTATGGTCACCCAGTTCACACGGGTGTGATTTCATTACGTCAGACATTACGTCAGACCACAGCTGATCAGTCTATATAAGACCTTACACCACTCAGTTCATACGGGTGTGATTTTTTTATGTTCAATGTATTTGTATTTAATTAAAGGCATTTACTTACATTAAGTTACTTCTCAGGATCGCTCAGAACGCGACGCGTTTTGAGCTTGTATTTTTGCTACGACAGTAACATGCAATGTGGCCCTCCGGAGTGAGTGTAGAAATATAGTGGCCATCGTCGCTCCATCGTCAAAGTTGCCCACCACGGCACTGCGCTGTCAAAGTACTGATGTCACACCACTGATGTCACACCACTGATGTCACACCACTGATGTCACACCACTGATGTCACACCACTGATGTCATAGACTGGTGTACACGTGAAAAAAATACATTATGGTTACGTGCTTCGCCAAGTTGTGCGTTGCCGCTTGTGTGTGACGTCATACCATAGCTCTTGATCGGCCTATGTAAGGGGAGGATAAGTGTTGACTATGTCAGAAAGAAAGTGCCAGAGACGAAGGTGGACACGCCGAGCTCGACGAAGTGTAAGTCGTCATGCACAGTCGCACATTTCACCGCGGATACATTCTTTGTTGTACAGCATCTTGTAACGCTGGTAATAGACCGTACCTGTAATAAACAGGTGAGAAACAAGTCACACGAGCAACCGGCACCACCATGCCAAAGCTAAAACATGCTCAGAAGAAGAATAAGGCGAGAAACGAGCGTGAAAAAAAACAAAGTGAGAAACAAGCCCGTGACGCACGCAAACATAAAGAAGACAAGTTGGCTAAAGGCAAGTCGAAGGATAAAGACGGCAATTCGGATGACGACCAAAGGAACGATGACATTTTCTCCAGCCAGCTCCTAGCACTAGACCTCAAGCTGAGAGAGGTCCTTGGAGACGGGAACTGTCTGTTCAGAGCTCTGAGTGACCAGTTAGAAGGTCACTCCAAGAGACACCTGAAGCTGCGCCAGGAGACGGTCCACTACATGACAACCCATCGACAGGACTTCGAGCCCTTTTTGGCGAAGGACGAGCCCTTTTCAAAGTACTTGTCTAAACTCTCTGAGCCTGGTACGTTTGCTGGCCACCATGCCATTGTGGCTTTCGCCCGCAATCAGCAGCTAAAAGTGATCATCCATCAGCTTCGTCTGCCACTTTGGGAGATAAACGGCACAGAGGAGAAATTGTGTAACGAACTACACATTGCATTTCGCTATGGCAACCACTTCGACAGTGTCAGGCGCATTGGGGACAACTCAGAGAGCCCTGCTCAGCTCCGAATAGACACACTGCAGAATGTGACCACCATCGATTCAGAGTTGATGCAGGCGTACCATGTGTTGGACCAGCCCTACCCGGGCTCAGAACTTCAATATCGGAAGCCGCCATCAGGCACTTCCGAAACATTAGTGTCAAAAAAACAGATGAAACGGCAGAAGCGGCAGCAGCGTCGCTGCCAAGAGCAGTGTGACCAGGAGTTGGAGTCCGAGCAGTGTGACAAGATGTTGGAGTACGAGCAGTGTGACAAGATGTTGGAGTCCGAGCAGTTTGACAAGATGTCGGAGTACGAGCAGTGTGACAAGAAGTTGGAGTACGATCAGTGTGACAAGGAGTTGCAGTACGCGATTTGGCTGAGCCAACATACATACAACCTGTCTCTGCCGGAGGATACAGTAACAAACTTACTGCCACACCTCGAAACTCTGAGTATACAGTAAGTAGGCCTATAGGCTGGAGCGATACAACTACTGTTAAACTACAACTACTACAAAAAAACCAATCGAACTTGTGTGAAGTGAGCAGTGGCTTTTATCATGATGATGTATGATGATGATGTATTGACCCACATGATGTCACAGGGGCAATATACACACAGTCACACGTTGGAGCAGTCAGTGCCGCTCAAAGAGCTACCAGTGGTGCTGACACTGTCAAACTAATGTTTTGCACATTGCCAAACTTTCCAATCACAATGGCTGAACTTTCTGAAGGAGATCACACTTGTGTGATGTGCGGAGAGCCTTTTACCACATGCATGTCACAGGGGCATGATTAAAGAAAACATTAAAAGTCCACAGGGACGGCGGTGGCTCAGGGGTAGAGTGGCCGGATGGTAACCGCAAGGTTGCCAGTTCGAACCCGGGCTCCCCCAGAGTTTTTGAGCAAGACACTGAATGTGTCTAATTGCTCCTGATGTGCTGGTTGGTGCCTTGCATGGTTTCCGTCGCCACCGGTGTATGAATGTGTGTGTGAATGGGTGAATGTAATTCAAAATCTATGTAAAGCACCTTGGATAAAGGCGCTATATAAATGTACCATTTACCATAGACTTGGCTACCAAATGACATCACAGGTGGCACGCCACACGTTTAAAGCAAACATTAAAAGTCCATAGACGTGGCTACCACATGACGTCACGGGGGAACACTCAAAGCCAAAAATCTGTGAAATCTCTGAGAGTGGGTTTGGGATTACATTTGCATGTCTTCAGACTCAGAGACCGAGAGAGTTGCTGTCTCTCCAGCAGCGTCAGGATGAAGGAACCATGGTAGGCTACTATGTGCGATCTTGACTGACCTGCAGGACAAGGCCAGGGATGATGGGACCACCTCAGTGGTGATCATTGCTGCTGAAGAGCTTCTGAAGAGTGCAGATGAACTTGTGAAACAGAAGATTCAACCCACGTCAGTCAATCAGCGGATTCTGGCTTGCAAGTGCACTACAACTTGACCTGGGCAGGAAAAGCCCAAAATATGGCCATGGTCTATATGTCTTCTGAAATCACTGGTGTTGAACCAGACATGGTCATATTCAGAGATTTGATGCTCTGGTAGCTTTTTTGGATAGGAGTAGTATGGGCGGGATGGCTGGTGTCTTTAATGATATTATTGGCTTACTATTATAGGAGACTAGGTAATGCTGTGCCGATGATTTTAGCTGCTGTTTTAACAGACCTCTGCAGTCTGGAAAAGCCCAAATTATGGCCATGGTCTATATGTCTTCTGAAATCACTGGTGTTGAACCAGACAGGCAAAGTGATCCGGACCACAGGCAACATTGGTGACATGTGTCTGAATGTGTTCAAGAGGGACCTCAAATGCATTGCCTCGGCCACAGGAGCCCACCATGCCGTGTCATGCTGAGGAGATGGTGCAGGAACAGAAAGCACGCACACCCGCACATCTGATGCAATAAAATGTCAATTGACCTATAGCTAAGCCCCTCCCCAAACTGCTATGGTCCAATCACAGCTAAGCATAACATGGGTTAGACAAACCTCTCCACCAATAGTTTTCCCGATGAAACATCGTTTTAAAAAAGAAATGCCACGCACATATTTTTCCAGTGCATATGGCAGGCCTTGTTGACGGATTTGAAAGAGATTTTGAAGGTCTTTTTCCAAAATTGAACCAGTATTTAATGTGTAAAATCCATGATATTTACATTGGAATGAATGAGCCCGGCTGGAAAGTGTCCAAGTGGGAGTGTCTAAGTGGGAGAGGGCGGGGCTTAGCTAAAGGTTCATTGGCATTGGTTGAGCCAATGTAGAGGGTGTTACTTTTCACAAAAAGGTGAATAATAACTATTACTTTCACGTGACACAAGAAGACATTGTATGATTTGTATCCTTATCAGCAGACATAAGCTGAGGTTGTACTGTACGGGATCTTTGAACAGGCATATCTCATGCCCCGCCTGACCTACAGACATGAATATGTTTATACTTTGCTTTTGTTCTTTTTTTTACCACCTACCAGGGGTGGATCTATACTGTAGGTCACCATGGGTAGACTTGTGCATTACCGGAATTAACCTGGGCCTTCCCACATTACAGCTTAATGGCCACTGTGTAGCAGACTATAGCAGTCACAGATCAATGGAACTTTGATGCCACCATGGTGCTGTAGCCTCTTCACTTTGTTGTGGAATAAACTCTCTCAGTCCTAGTGTTGACATTAAATTAAATACTGTACAATTTACAATTTACAATTTACAATTTACAATTTAGGCATTTAGCAGACGCTCTTAATCCAGAGCGACTTACATTAAGCAATAACAAAAGCATGGCATACATCACATATATAAAAAGTAGTTATCATGAATCATGCGTAGACTAAGAACGTAACAGTGGAGTATCTATGTAAACTATACATACTATACTATATAATATATTATACATGTGTACTATAAAGTGCTATGACTACATAAAGTGCAATTCTAGAGCTGTCTACGTAACAAGCTATAAGTCTGTTTAAAATACTATCTAAGTCTACATAATGTGCTATCTAAGGGGATAGGCTAGGGCAAGTGTTACGGGCCATGGTGGAGTCTGAAGAGGTGGGTTTTCAGACTACGGCGGAAGATTGGGAGTGAGGCTGCAGTTCTGACTGTGATGGGAAGTGCATTCCATAGTTTTGGAGCCAGAAGGGTGAAGAGTTTGGGACGTGTGGAGCGTTGTCCCGGCGTTTTTAGTGAAGGTACCTCCAGCTTCCCTGCGTTGGCTGATCTGAGTGCGCGGGAGGGTTTGTAGGGTACGATCATACTTGTGAGATATGGGGGGACCATGCCTTTGGTTGCTTTGAATGCCAGCATCAGAGTTTTGTATTCTGTGCGGGCAGCGACCGGGAGCCAATGGAGGGAGCGGAGAAGGGGGGTGACGTGTGAGAATTTTGGCTGGTTGAAGACCAAGCGGGCTGCGGCATTTTGGATCAGTTGGAGGGGCTGTAGGGGCTGTAGTCCAAACGCGCAGAATATGAACGTTTGGATGGAGCGCACGTAGTGGCTGATGGATTTATAAATTACCTGAATTTACATGATGCAAGGTAAATTAATGTTGTAATGTAACTACAGATAACAGGACAACACAAAATATGTATAAGGACATATTTTGAAAGACAAAAGTCTATATTGGTTATTTCAATCAGTGCCTGCTTAAACGTCACATACAACATACAACCTACATAACACTTGACGACAACAACCACAACACACAAACACAATGCTAAAACTAAAGCCCACGCCACACCAATGGGTCACCATGCAACTCCTTGCAACAAAACGGTTGCGAGTAGACCCATGTAGACGCATGTAGTTGCAAGCAACCATTGAATTGAACTAAATAACTAATTGAATCACTTGGGTCGACTTGCGTCTACATGGGTCTGTCTACTCGCAACAGAGTGCATGTGTTTGGTCCGACTAGTCATTGGTCCGAAACACGACAACCCACCTCAAACCCTAACCTAACCATAACCGCAAGCACGGGAGCAGGCGCTAGTCTGAGGTGCGGACACATGTCGAACCAATGCTCCGTCAGACCATAGTATGCCTCCCCTCGCAACAGGACATGTGACACAGCTACACGCTGAAACCGTTTCATTGCGTCTCGACCCATTGGTGTTGTTTGGGCTTAACAAACTGAAATCCAATGATTGACGGCTGAACAGGGCACAGCTCCGCGGATTCATCTATACACAACGTTGCCGTTGTGTATATCATAGCCGCAGTGTTGTTTTTGGCAGCAGATTTCTATTTTAGTTTAGTCATAGTCTTTGTCTTTATTTTGGCGGGCCTTAATGGCGTTGTAAAGGCTGATTTTACACTTGCTGAAAATAGCTGATCTACAAGCTCACAACGCGTCGCACTGCGATGGGTTGTGAGCTTGTAGATCAGCTATTTTCAGCATTCAAACAAGTGTAAAATTATTTCAACTGTGGACCTCTTGTCCACTCCCTTCCTAACATTTTAGTCTAGTTTTTATTAGTTGACAAAATTGTCGATATATTTAGTCTTAGTTTTAGTCACCATAGCTTAGCTTTCATGTAGTTTCCATTTAGTTTTCGCCAGTGAAAAAAAGGTAGTCGACAAACATTTTTCGTCTTAGTATTTGTCGACGAAAACAACACTGCATAGCTGCAGTGTCACATTAAGCACAGCTTGACAACGCAGCATTGATTGCATACAGCTGGCCTGCAGAGACCGGCTCCGCAGATTCGTTTATACCTGTATACAGTTTCTTACTTGTTTCCCTTATCTCTCTACGTCGTCCTCCGACGAGCCCTCCATCGGCATCTCCAGTCATCTCGGTTCTCCATACATCTGGCCAGCTCATTTGTGCTTTCCAGCACTTTGCGTTCCCACAGTACAAGCTTTTTAGCCGGGAGGTGTTGGTGGCAGTGGCCAGCTAGTCTCATCCTCAGCCGTGTTGTATTTTTTAGCAGACTTCTCACTCAAATGTGCACTTGCAGTTCTGGCAACTCGAAAGCAAACTCCACACGCCCCAACATTTTATTGCCCTGCCATAGTGTCAACCCCTTCCTTACCCCTGTGTCGGATCGGTGGTTAGACGATACCAATATGACCCGATATGACAAATAAGGGCCGATACTAGGGGTGCGCTGAAATGTTGATATTGCGATATATATCGATATACTTCCTCCCGCGATAAATAATCGATACACCACCGGCAAATATCGATAAAATTCCGGGACAAAAAAAACGGGTCACGGAGCGTCCGTAACTGGGGATAATTCCGGGAGGACAAACGGTCGAGGGTCTAATATCGCTACATATATATCGTATCATGAGGTTCCATATCGTCCCACCCCTATAGAACGTCGCAGTCCCGCCCCCTACCATGGACCAGGAAATTAATCCCAATGCATTTTTCCCATAGACATTTCAAAAAGTATTTATTTAAAGACGGTTACGCCGCGGACAAAGCCAACTCGAGTCGTGACAACTCATGACAACACAAACAATATTTTGGACCAAACAAATAATTACAAAGAAGAAAAACAACAAAAAAAGTGTTGTAACCTGCCGTTTTTTCTTCTTTCTAATTATTTGTTCGGCCCAAAAAATTGTGTTTGTTATCATGATTTGTCACGACTCGAGTTGGCTTTGTCCGCGGCGTAAACGTCTTTAAATAAATACTTTCTGAAATGTCTATGAGGAAAATGAACGGAGAATAATTTCCTGGTCCCTGGTAGGGGGCGGGACTGCGACGCTCTATAGCCGATACGGTTCTTATACCCATACAGTATTGGGACGTCTCTATTGGGAACCAATGTGTTCTGCACAACATCAAAGACTTCTTCCTTCAAAAGTATGTGTAATCTCATTGTTTTGTTATAAATGTAAACGACTGGGTTTTCAATTGGATTGTCATCTACTACAAATACAGATTTTGTAATATGATTACAATCTGCAATTATAATCTGTAATTCCCCCTGCCCTAGATGTAATCCCTAGCTGTCAAAGACTACATGCACAGTGGAGGCTAATCTTTGTTTAAGTCTGCTCTGTGACTTTGAAACGTGTGAGGTCCCTGCTCAGAATGTCTAAAGTTATCGTAGTTAATTAGGAACTTTAGTCATCCTTTATGACGGGGAAAATCACTGTCTGTGGCTTTTTATAGAAAGTAAGACCAACAATGGAGCATGTTTCACTGGGTTTAGGGTTGGAGCCGTGTCTTTGTATGCATTTAATAGATAGCAGACCCCGACCCCCACGGAAGAAGCCTTACGGCCGGGCTCCACCGGGCGCGTCAGCGTCGCGTCTCCGTCACCGTCAGGGAATGTTCCCTTTTTAATCAATGAAGGGTGGCTCCACTGCCCGCGTTGACGGAGACGCGACGCGTGCATTAAAATTGAACCGGTGCGTTTTTTGACGCGACGCAGACGCAACGCAACGCGTCCGGTGGAGCCCTGGCGTTATCCATAGTGATGATACTGCGTGCACGCGCACTCACACACACACGCACACGCAAACGCACGCACACGCACATGCACATGCACATGCACATGCACATGCACATGCACATGCACATGCACATGCACATGCACACGCACATGCACACGCACACGCACACGCACACGCACACACACACACACACACACACCCCGTTCACAATAATCTTGCTTAAGACACCACACTATATGTACGGTAACCATTAAACAAAGCAGATCCATCCATGTTATATTTAATTCTTTCACTGATCAACATGGACCATAATGGAAACAAGACCGCAAGGACTTTATTTGTGTTATCCTTTAGACTATAGACCAAGTGCCTGACTGTACTAATAAAGTATTCAATCAATCAATCAATCAATCAATCAATCAATCAATCAATCAATCAATCAAGTAAAAGGGCCTGGCCAGCTACTATCTACTTTTTTTTTAACAATATGTTTATTTGTTTTTAGTTAGTACATAACATGGTGATGCTGACATATAGGAGCGGAGAGGATGAATACAGCAGACCAAGAGACAAAAAAAAACAAAACAACAACAACGACGATAAACAAAACATTTATCAGAAGTCAATATATAAACAGATAAATGAGAGTATAAGTCCTCACAGGTGAGATGTATCAGTGCCCGAGAGAGTCCATACGATCACTACAGTGTTATGAGGCATTTCCTACTATCTACCTACCTTTAACCCAATAGAGAGAGAGAGAGAGAGAGAGAGAGAGAGAGAGCTGTGAGCTACAGTTTGAGCTGCCTATTGTAGCGGAATAGCAAGAACAGCAAAGAAACTGCAGCTGCAGAGAAAACATGCACATTGTGCGCGCGTGCATGCGAGTGTGCGTGCGAGTGTGTGTGTGTTGGTGCTTATATTTGTTCACGTTTATAATGTGTACACAGACAGACAGACACAGACAGACAGACAGACAGACAGACAGACAGACAGACAGACAGACAGACAGACAGACACCATGATGTGATTGCAGCTGCTGTTCGCTGTATAATGAATTGCGTACTGGGAGCGCTTTTGGTCATTTACTCCAATTTTTGTTTTTACAATCATCTTCACTGCAGCCGGCTCGCAGCTGGTGAGCGGCTATTATATAAATCGGAAAACTTCTGGGAGCAAAAACAGCTTCAACTTCTACAACTTGGAACATGTTTGTGACAACTCACCTTGTTCCAGTGAGAGTCATGATGGGAATCCAGCACTCCTCATCATCTGAAACGAGTGAGTGGAACACTCGAAGGCATATATACACCGACGCCGTCCATAACTTAAACAAATCTAGATAATAGAGTTGAAGTCGTGTGTGTGTGCGTGTGCGGGTGCGGGCGGGTGCGTGCGTGCCTGTTTGTTTCAAATGCTACCAAGGGGCAAGTGGCGTCATTGCCTCAGAGCCACGGCAAAAGAGGGTATGCACATGCATAAAGTAAATGGCAAAATCGAGTGGCAAAGTGATCGTGACAAAGTGAGTTTAACGTTGTTTAATACAATCAGATAGGACATTTCTGTTTAGATGTATGAAATGAAATGAAATGAAATCTATATTTACCCAGGGTATCTGGGCTAAGCTCAAGAACTTGTTTCCAGCCAGGCCCTGCTCATAGAACACATTTCATCGTAGTGGTTGATGCCTTGTTCAAGGGCATTTCAGCGGTGGTAATTTTAACGTGTCGGACGGCTGGTTCGAACTGGGAACCTTCCGGTATCTAGACCGCGCCGCTATCCGTTCGGCCACCGCTGCCACAATGGGCTGTCAAGGCCAGAAAGTCGTTTTTTTGCCACTCACATGCACACCCTCTATAGATTGCTACAATATATCCATATACTGTAGCAATCTATTGAGGTAGCCGTTTTGTTTAACTGAAAATGTTACCCGAGTTAAATACAACCAGTTTGACCTTTTCCTCTGTAACTATACTGTACCTTCACTTTGATCCCTCTATCTCTTTGTAGTGTTTGGAGCAGCCTTTTTCAGTCACTCTCTCCTTGCAGCCCAAACTAAATATGGCAGCAGGACCGCATGGCCCTGCACTGGCTTCAGTCACGGGCCACCATGCAGTGGGGGAACGTCATCAGGTCACTCCCTGGCAGCAGGACCATGGCCCTGCACTGGCTTCAGTCACGGGCCACCATGCAGTGGGGGAACGTCATCAGGTCACTCCCTGGCAGCAGGACCATGGCCCTGCACTGGCTTCAGTCACGGGCCACCATGCAGTGGGGGAACGTCATCGGGTCACTCCCTTTCTTGCAGACCTCTTTCAGCCCTCGCTGCTCACTCCCCTTCACATTCACTGAATCCCTTATCTAGCTCCATAATGCTCTATACAGTTGGGTGCCACCGATATTGTCCCTTATCATTTGACCCATTTAGGCCTGACCTCAAAATTTAAAAAAAATCCTTCTAAATCCTCCAGTTTTCTGAAATAAATATTTTCACGATTTTTCAAAAATAGCAGACCTACAAGCTCATAGCGCGCCACTCGGTGGCGCGCTATGAGCTTGTAGATCTGCTATTTTTCAATAGCTAAATTATAACATAATGTTTAAAACACCAAAAGGGGTTTTGCGCAGATCACGCAAACCTCAGCAAAAAGAAAAGGACAATATTGATGGCCTCCAACTGTACATTTTTATTTGGTCACAATTTCTCAAAATGTCTAATTTTTCTTTCCAGAACACATGCATTATACCTGATTTCATCACGACATAGCCAGGTATTTTTATTTTTCAGATTTTTCTTCCCTTCCATCTTGGTCTCTAGGAAACAGGCAATGCCTGATCTGTGATAATATAATTAAGCAATATCTTTATTATTAACACAAGAAAGATATACCGTATATAACAGAGCAAATTAAATTGAGTACCACAGACGAATAACAGTCTAAGTCCACACTATTGATCCATAATATATAAATGATAGATAAGGGTTCAGGACAACAAGGCCTTTTCGTGGAGGGGTCAGTCTGAAATTTGGACTTAGACTGTTTTTCGTCTGTGGTACTCTAAAACCATACATGCTGCTGACAAACTATAGTGACTTATTAACTTTATATAAAAGCTAGGGTGTGCCCGTTTGGAACGGAAGCCCCTCTTATTGTGCAATAGCCTATACCTGTTGCACCCATTGTCAGAGTACAATTTACAATTTACAATTTAGGCATTTAGCAGACGCTCTTAATCCAGAGCGACTTACATTAAGCAATAACAAAAGCATGGCATACATCACATATATAAAAAGTAGTTATCATGAATCATAAACTAAGAACGTAACAGTGGAGTATCTATGTTAAAGAGTAGCCGTTGTACTCGTTGTACCCACTGTCAGAGTACAGTATACCCATTACAAAGTACTTCCTATACAGACAGACAAAGACAAACAGATACAGAGATCTCCATATATGGACATGAAAGGGACACAGACAGACAGAAGTTCAGAGGTTTGTGTATTTATAGAAATAGAGGTTTGGGCGGCCCTCTGATTTAGTTTGAGCTATATGTGGCCCTCACACAGCGTGGCGTGGCCGGCATATCCTCCCATTAGCCAATTATAATATAGGATTTTGTATAGGATCCACTAGAACTGTGCCCTTTGGGCGTTGATCTATTCGGGCAACAGCCATGCAATAGTCCCTTACCTGATTGTCATTGTAGATGTTGTATGACATGTTGGATTTTATTATTTGGATGGTATCTTATATGGGATGGTTGAGCATTTTAATGACATCATTGATATGACGTTAGTAATGTCCGATTACAGCGCTATGTATATATCATTTTTTGATCAACTGCATGGTTGGTTTTCTAAATGCAGAGGAGTAAAAACATGAGAAAAATTAAATAAACAATGTCCCATGTGCATCATTGTTTGTTTTAGAGAGTGTTATAACATTAAGCAAAGCTCGGCCAATCACTTAAGCCGACAGGTCTGGTTGGCCAATCATACTGTCATTCACATGAGTCATCATAATGCGACCCAGCCCATAAACAGAATATCTCCCTTTGTTGAGTGGTAGATGTTCGGGAGACCTGGGTTCTCAGGGTCTTGCACCAGAATCAATATTCATAGCCATTAACCCGATATGTATAGCATGTTGAACTGATACATGTTAAAATTACCCACACTATGAACCTCTTACCTCGCACCGCTGAGGAGTTCAGCTCGGCAGAATACTGGGAACGATTTTTCAAGAGTCGCGGAGAGAAGGCCTTTGAGTGGTATGGAGATTATAATGAACTCTGCGGCGTGTTGCACAAATACATCAAAACCCAGGATAAGGTGCTGGTGGTTGGCTGTGGCAATTCAGAGCTGAGTGAACAGCTGTATGATGTGGGCTACAAACAGTTGACCAACATTGATATCAGTGAGACAGTGGTGGCCCAAATGAACCGGCGAAATGCAGAGCGACGCCCAGACCTCACTTACCATCAGGTGGACGCTACCAAGACGACCTATGAGGACGCCAGCTACCAAGCCACGTTGGACAAGGGAACCCTGGATGCCATGGCATCGGAGGAGGAAGGAGCACTCGCCAAAAGAATGCTCACTGAGGTTGGCCGTGTGTTAAGTGTAGGCGGCAGGTATGTCTGTGTGACTCTGGCCCAGGAGAGTGTTATCAGGCTGGCCGTTGAGCACTTTGTTCAGATGGGGTGGGCAGTGAGACTCCACTCCCTGGAGGAAACAGCAAGGCAGGAGGACTCCATTGCACTGCCAGTCTTTGTTTTAATCTGCACCAAGTTCCGACAGCCAATGCCCGTGCCTATTCTGGAGTTATGCCTTGGAGAGGATGGAGCCCCAACCCGGCTCACACGGGTGCCAGAGCTCCTGTCTGCGGTGAAGGAGCGCCAGGCATACTCTATCCTGAGAAAGAGGCTCCAAACAGACATGGATGCGACCTCTAACCTCTCACTCACCCTGTGCCACGTCAAAACGGGTCTGCCCAGATATACGCTCACAGTGCAAGATTGTGCCCCTGGTGCTATGGTGCCCAGGGCAAATCACTTTGCCATTTTTATTGTCCCACAGGGCAGAGAGACTGATTGGCAGTATGCTTCCAGTGAGGGGCGGAGCCGTCTGGCGACCAGCGCTAACTTCAGACGGTTGGTCGTTGTAGCAATGCACAGGAACCAGGAGTATACGGACATGCAGGCTGTCCAAGCAGAGCTCTCACCGCTGGTGATGGACGTGGCTCCCCCTGGTATGCCAGCCAACCATCAGGCACCCTTCCTGTCAGCGGGTGGTGAGTTGGGCTGGAGAGATGTGGTTAGTGAAGGCGTGAGTGAGCTGAGTGGGGCGTACTACGTGGAAGATGTGAGAGGAGAAGATGGAGAGCTTTATCGCAGACTGCTCTTCCTGTCTAATGCTGGCCTTGTCCAATCAGAGAGCCGCCTTATCTCCCCACATACTGCATCCAGTCACAAAAGGAAGAACAGAAAGAAGGTCAAACCAGCAGTCCCTCCTAAAACGCCCTCTACCTCCTTTTCAGTGGACAGTGGCCTCCTTTGCTGTACTCACCATGGAATCATGGTGGCCGGCTTTGCCATGCTTCAGGTGGGAACACCACAGAAAAAGGATGCCCCTGTCTCTGTGCTCCTAGTGGGGCTCGGAGGAGGAGGCTTGCCTCAGTTTCTGCGGGACTTTGTACCCGGTGCCAGTGTTCAGGTTGTGGAGTTAGACCCTGTCATTCTGGAGGTAGCAAAGGACTGGTTTGGCTTCCGACCCGATGACCGCTTGACCGTCACGATCGGCGATGGCCTAGAGCGCATCAATGCCTTGGCGAATGAAGAGGGTCGTTTGTTTGACGTCATCATGTTTGACGTGGACAGTAAGGACACCTCTGTGGGTATGAGCTGCCCTCCCGCTGGCTTTGTGGAAATCTCCTTCCTGAAGAAAGTATTCAGCCTGCTAACTCCCAGAGGTGTATTTATGCTGAACCTTGTGTGTCGTGACTCTGTGATGAGGAAGAGTGTAATGGAGCGCGTCCGTGGTGTGTTTCCCCTCGTGTTCTCTCGAGGGATTGACGGGGAGGTAAACGAGGTGCTTCTGTGTTCTCGGGCGGAAAAAGAGTCAGAGGACAGCCCACAAACGGTCCCTCTGTTCCTCAAGCAGGCAGCCATGAGTCTGCAGAGTGCGCTTTCAAACAGCTCGTCAGGAACCTCCAGCCCACATATAGACATTGCTGAGATGTTAAATGACCTGAAGGTTGCATGAGTTTCTGTGTCACCAAGGACGATGAGAGAAGACGTCAAAAGTTAGAGCCCGCTGCAGTGGTGTCCGATCAATTTCTAACCCAACAATATCTGGTTTGTAAAGCCAGATATCACTGAGGACATTTGGGTTGTAAGGCCAAATATCCTGTCTCATCCGAAAGGCAATGGAGTCTCTCGTGAGGAGCATAGCAAATGCTACCTGGCATGTCAAGCTTGGAGACATACGTACAACAATAACAATCAAACTATAAATCCAACCAGAGGATAGAGATCTCAACAGGGCCGAAAATTAAGTTCTGGCTCTACCTGCACCCCATTTCTGTGGCCCGAAGCCCCGCTTGGCACATTGGCATTTTTTATTGTTTGTGTGTGAAAACGTGAATTAAAAGAAAAAGGGGAAAAAAAGTTCCATGCTTGGGCATTCCCAGCTGATACCTTAATACGGGGTTCTCAACGTTTCTGGCTGGGACCAATCAGTTTGTTTATGTGCTAAAAGAGTGACTTTGAGAGCTGTTTCCCCGTTACAATGGAAGTCAATGAGACCCTATTTTTGAGTGGTGCAAACCACTCCAACAACCAGCTTTGTCTGTATGTTCGTGTACCTGTGTACGTGTCCGTGCACAGGTGAGCATGGTTACCATGGTCACTGACATTACGTCAGACCACAGCTGATCAGGCTATATAAGACCTTGCACCACTCAGTTCACACAGGTGTGATTTTTATTTCTTAATTTACCTAATAACTGCACAACAGCACAACTAGTTTGCTCATAACAAGGTAAGAAAACAACCCAAACCGCAAGAAAAGTGGTCTAACCCTTTAAGCCCATATAATGCCAATATGATCATATTGTGACAGTCTCATGATAACCACTGTGGTTGCCGCAAACGTCACAGTTAACTATGGAAACATGCATTTCCCGTCAGTCAGTCAATGTATCACTCAAAATCCCCATATATGGTGCGTGCGTGCGTGCGTGCGTGCGTGCGTGCGTGCGTGTTTGTTTGTCTCAGAGGTTGGTTGAGTGGATTTATCTCTCTGGGTATTCTCTGCATTGACATGATGACCAGTCAAAAATAATGAGCCAATGTGGTGGATTGTCCCCATTCGCTCTCTCTCTCTCTCTCTCTCTCTCTCTCTCTCTCTCTCTTTCTCTTTCTCTCTCACTATCTCTCTCTCTCTCTCTCTTTCTCTTTCTCTCTCACTCTCTCTCTCTCTCTCTCTCTCTCTCTCTCTCTCTCTCTCTCTCTCTCTCTCTCTCTCTCTCTCTCTCTCTTTCTGTCTGTCTGTCTGTCTCTTTCTGTCTGTCTGTCTCTCTCTCTCTCTCCCTCTCTGTCTCTCTCTCTGTCTCTCTCTCTCTCTCTCTCTCTCCTCTCTCTCTCTCTCTCTCTCTCTCTCTCTCTCTCTCTCTCTCTCTCTCTCTCTCTCTCTCACTACTGTACGTCACGTTCACCTCTGTCACTCTTTCTGTGGGTACGTCAATCCCTGACCTTCCCACACTCCCCCTCATGTGTCTCTCTTTCCCTCCCTGCTCTCTGTCTGTCTCTCTCCTCATCATTCCTATACGTCTCGCCATCCCGCTGGGCTTCCTGCACTAAAACCATCCCCGTCTCCTTGGAATCGATCAACCATTTCAGCTGGAGAGAGCGGAAAAGATCAACCCCCCCCCCCCCTCCCCTCTCGATCTGGGAAGTGCAGGTCCGTCAGCTGTGAGCCTCACTCACGGGCTGAACATGTGGCTGCCAGTGACCCTGGTAAGAGAGGAGATAATCAATGAGATGCGGAGCTCTCATGGAACTGATGTTCTCTCTCTCTCTCTACGAAAATATAGAACCCCCCTCTCTCTCCCAGAAACTCAGAGAGAGAGAGAATCGGCAGCTCATAGTGAACTCCATTGAAGGCTAATAGAAAGACAAGCCAGGTACTGTAAGACTGATGGATAGACACGGATACATCTATGTTTTTGTCTCCTATAGCAAGGAGCGGTTATTGTCTGTTAATAAGTGGCGACTGGTGAGATAGCACATCGACCTCACATGCATGTATGGCCAATTGGAGCCACTCTGCAGGGTCCCCGGTGACTGATAGCTGCAATAAAGTGGTCTCCTGTACAGGCACAATGGTGATTTTAATGTCTTCTGCCAGAATAGCACAAGTGAGATGGACAGATCAATATTTTTAGTGTGTGTGTGTGTGTGTGTGTGTGTGTGTGTGTGTGTGTGTGTGTGTGTGTGTGTGTGTGTGTGTGTGTGTGTGTGTGTGTGTGTGTGTGTGTGTGTGTGTGTGTGTGTGTGTGTGTGTGTGTGTGTGTCTGCGTGCGTGAACTGAACATACACAGTGATGTAAGAGGAGTGGCTGCTATGGGAACTAGTAGGAGAATCAAAGGTTTTTGCAAAATGGTTGCTTGTTCTTTGGACCAATGTGTGTCATTTAAAAGCACATCAAGGGCTGGACTGGACAAGCTCAGGATTTAGTTCTATTTTGGGTAGATGTTCCTTTTAACATCGCATCATGTGTTTACTGACTGTGTGTGCGTGCGTGCGTGCGTGCGTGCGTGCATGCGTGCGTGCGTGCGTGCGTGAGCGCACCAAGTGCTAAAGCTCCCCCCCCCCCCCCCCCACTACCCCCAGAAGATATGAAGTCATCATCGACAACGATGGACTGCCATAAGCAAGCGTGTGTGCGTGCGTGCGTGTGTGCGTGCGTGCGTGCGTGCGTGCGTGCGTGCGTGCGTGCGTGCGTGTGTGCGTCTGTTGTTTTCTGCACTTCTGCATAAATTACTCCTGTCTAAATGATTTGAGCTTCAGCCCGGCCATTCACCACAGAGACGTGTCTTCTGTCAGGGGTTGGCGTTATATGTTTCTTGACACAAGCTAGATTTATGTATTCTAAAATAATTGGTGGCAAGTTGAACTACCTCTGTGTGTATTTGTCATTTTTGTCCAAAGGTGTCAGTTTGACTTGCATCGAGTAAACATTAATTAAGTGTGACTTACTACAGTAAACAGCCTGTTCTCTAATCTCCATAACATACAGTTGGGTGCCACCGATATTGTCCCTTATCATTTGACCCATTTAGGCCTGACCTCAAAATTTAAAAAAATCCTTCTAAATCCTCCAGTTTTCTGAAATAAATATTTTCACGATTTTTCAAAAATAGCAGACCTACAAGCTCGTAGCGCGCCACTCGGTGGCGCGCTATGAGCTTGTAGATCTGCTATTTTTCAATAGCTAAATTATAACATAATGTTTAAAACACCAAAAGGGGTTCCCGCCCAAAATGGGTTAACTGTCCTTTTGCGCAGATCACGCAAACCTCAGCAAAAAGAAAAGGACAATATCGATGGCCTCCAACTGTATCATGAGACATTATTATGGGGGGTGCTATATGTGCATGTTCATCATGCACAGGTGTAATCTCATAGAATAATGATGATACTTTGAGTTACTCCACTGCGCCCTCTACCGATATTGCCAAGAGAAAACCCCATTGACAAGATGTTTCCTTCCCGTGAAAAGAAAATCCCTTTCTGGACAAAAAGTGCAATTTATACGTGTGGTGGGGGGCACAGAGTGCGTCCACTATAAGGAAAGTAGGCTTTGTAATGAGTAATGACACAACGTTATTGTATTGGTGAGTAGCGAAAACGTAATAATAATAATAGTAAGGAGCCCACACTCCTTTGTGATATTTGTCACAGTGTATTTCTATACAAAGTGAAACTCGTCTTACGTATGTAACAGGAGCAGTGGGCGCTACTGGGGCAGTGCCTCGGGGGAGCAGTTAGGGGATAAGTGTCTCTAAGTCTTGCTCAAGGACACTTCGACACTTTATGAAACCTGGCATCGAACCTCGGATGTTTGGTTTCCCAGATTTGGTTTTCCAAATTAATGTTTATATTGTCCCTC
This sequence comes from Electrona antarctica, assembly GCF_951216825.1. Lineage (NCBI taxonomy): Eukaryota > Metazoa > Chordata > Actinopteri > Myctophiformes > Myctophidae > Electrona > Electrona antarctica. The sequence continues at coordinate 5,186,126 of NC_136798.1, read as the reverse complement.
CTAAATAAACGGGGTAAAGAAATCTCACATAGTAAAATCAGTTTTTTCTAATCCAACTAATCTAAATATCTAAGCTAACTCTGTGTCAGTAAGGCACTGGCCAAACACAAGTAGAATGTTTTCACACAACCAGTATCCTGTACTCAGTGTACTAGCTGTGTGCTGTACTGTATTTATTAGATATCATTCATTTTCCTCACTACTTATCAGTATTCACACCGAGACACAACAACTCTGCACTTCCCGTGTCTTGCACTTGACTACTACAGTGTACCATCACCACCCTGTGCTGCTTTGAACTGAGCCGCTCTGAAGTGCTGCATAAGCGAGGGAATCACAAGCTGATGTAACCAACAGAAACTCATGTTATAAATGTCTATATGGCAGTAGGCAGCACCAGTACAGGGCAGAGCTCTGAAACTGAAAGATTTCAACTTGCTTTCATTCGTTCTTGCTTGTGCAGTGCAGCCTGTGGGACACCACAGTCCCTATAGGATAGTGAGCTGAGATGTGTTTTGCGTAGCTTATACGTAGATGAGTGATACACATGGGTCAAGCAGATAAAGGTGAATCCAAAAGAAAGTAAAAAAAGGGTTCAGGTGCTGAACAAAAAGATCCGTACAGGAGAAGGAGATGTAGTCCGCACACTGTTCCTTATACCTAAATAAAACTTCCCGTGGGAGCTACAAAACAGTGTGTGACTACGTCTCCTTTCAAGCAGATAAAGCATCATAAATCATGAACATGATCTTTTCTAGTTGACGGATGACTTTGAAAAGCATAACAGGAAGTCAAACTAGAGCAACAAAGTAGTTCCGAAATCTAGTAATTTGCTTTGCAGTGACACTAATTGCGTATCATGCTTCACAATATTGACAAAGTCTTATGATCATTGGACAGTATTATAAATATTGTTCTTGCATACAGTACTTGCAGTAGAACACTGCACTGTGGGACATTATTAGGAGTTACAAGGGCTTAGGCAGGGGGGGGGGGGGGGGGGTGTACTCAAGTTATTCTTAAGACTCATGATTTCTTTTTCATTAAAAAGGGGGGCTTTAACAATCTTCTAGAAAGGGAGAGCTTTAACATTATGTTCTGTAAGAAAGCTATCATTTGAAGCATAATAATACTATTACCGGTAATAAAGCTACTTTATGCCAATAGCACTGGCTACCTACTCCAAGTTCATAGTGTTGTTCAAATTGGAGCATTCATTTTCACACACAAACTCTGTTCACCTCGTTCACAATGCCACGTGCAATATGGGCTAATGCAAAAATGATGGCAGAACTGCCAGAGAAAAGCCACCAAGAACATATAGGGAAATGAGATACTGTAGATGTAGATTGTGATGTGAAAGATTAATTTCAATCCATCAAGCCCGGAAAGTTGTGTGGATCAGCACATGGTGTCTGTTGATCAATAAAACATAATATGGGCTATAGTGGAAGCTTATTTCTACAGTTTATGTACAGTAGCTTGTTGCCGGGCCTAATAATGTTGTTCTGGGAGTGGATTTCAACACCCCCAGGAGAAACATGCCGTTGCGCCAGGAAATATCAATAACGTTTTATTGGTCTATGAGGAAGGGCTAAGGCAGGGGTTCTCAACGTTTTTGGCCGGGGACCCCCGGAAATGCTTTGGCAATGTCTCGGGACCCCCGCCCCGCCCCCTCCCGACCCCCAATACAAATTGACCGCTACAATAACCTTAATAATAGAGACAATACACCATGAATAAATACTGAAACCAGATATAATCATTAGGGAAGGTGTATGCATGTACTATGTGTACTATATTACTATATGTAAACTCTTAATTTCCACTTTCCAGCCATTCAGTTGCAAAAAAATAATAATATTTGAAAATAATTTGGGGACCCCCCAAATAATTTGGCGACCCCCCGAGGGGTCGCGACCCACGGGTTGAGAACCCCTGGGCTAAGGAAAACAAAGACCAAAATGAAACCATAGCAATGGTGGAATGCAAGACAGTAGTATATATATATTTTTTTGTATAATTTTTATCCCACGATTTTGCAACCCAGTTTATTCACCCAGTGCCAATTATCTAATGTAATCCTGGGCGCTACACTTCCTCTGCCAACCTGGGGGGGGCAGCGGACTGACCTCATGCCTCCTTCAATGCATGAGGAGTCCAAGCTGCTTCTTTTCATCTGACGGGGGGGGATTTCCCTGGCCGGAACGTAGCGCGTGGAAGGAATATGTTATTCCGACCAGTTCCCTTACCCCTCCATCAGGCGCCCCGGCTGGCCAGGGGGAGGTAGTTTTCAAGACAGCAGTATAGCGTTTAACTCCTGTGGAGAGCGTCTGCCAACCTGATTGGATTGACTGTGCTGATTGCTGTGACCTGATCTGCATTTTACATCAAGTCAAAAGTTATGTGAGCTGCACTGGGATGGTATCGGGGTGAAAGAAAGCAAGAAAGAAAGAAAGAAAGAAAGAAAGAAAGAAAGAAAGAACAAATAGCATGGAACTCGGTATGGATCTGTGATCAGTCTCTGCTTGTGTTGTTTATCGCTGCTCTGCAATAGAACAACACAGTTATAGCTACAGGAGATGGCAGCAATTAGGACAGCTCTGATTGGCTGGGATATAATCCTTCTAATCAGCACAAAGGAAAGGTAATGAAATGCAGCTGATGTAATTTCCTCTCTGTGCGCATGAGTGCGCCGAACGCTCCCACTTGTAATACAAATAAGTTATTATTCTGACAAAAAGAAGCCGTTTCAGTGCCCCAAGGGTGCTTATCCCATGTAGGCCTGACGTCGAAATTTAAAAAAATGTTTTCTAAATCCTGACAGTTTTCTGAAATACCTATGTTTCTATATCAGTGGTGCTCAATATTTCATGTCAAGGACCCCAAAAATGATACATAGCCTAATTGGCCGCCGACCCCCATCTGAAAATATGTTATTCCAGGAACCCCTCAGAAGCAAGGATTTGAGTTAAAAAACGTTCGCTCTGAAAGAATATAATATTCAAAGATTTGCGCCACATTTTCACGATTTTTCAAAAATAGCAGATCTACAAGCTCGTAGCGCTCGGTGCCGCGCTATGAGCTTGTAGATCTGCTATTTTTCAATAGCTAAAGGATAACATAATATTGCCAACACCAAAAGGGGTTCCCGTCCAGAATGGCTTATTATGCCAACGTGCATGGCCCAAATTGAGGGTCTCTACGAGAAGCATGTTCAGCACAATAGTTCAACTCAGTGCATCAGCTCACTGTAACATGCCGTCATAAATGAATCATAGTTTTCCATCAGATATACTGTTCCTAGTGTTCAGCAAATGCATGCAGAATCTTGGACCTTGTTAAGGGATTAAGGTAATACCATGCAGGGTGAATAATCTTAAAGAAGCCACACAGCACACTGCCAGAGGTGTACTACGTACATTACATTCATATTGATAGGCTCAGTACACCAAAATAACAATCTCTGAATATAATAATCATAAATAATAATAATGATGGTACATTAATACTCATTTACGATTCTTCCAACTGAGCAAAATAATTGCAACAATGTCCAACTACGGGGTAAACGTTTGCATCTTTAAAATAACAAAAAAATAACAAAATAAAATTCATAGTAACTGTCAATAAGTAACTTTATGGACCGTGTCAACCTGTAGGTGTCCTATAGCCAACGCCATCTCAATGGAAGAGCAGGGAGACTAGTTAGAATGTAACTAATATTGTACCATACAGGTACAATACATCTTTGAACAAGCAGTGTTGAGACAAGCTCGGAATATTGTATCTGACCCCTTGCATGTGTTGTACCGAGAGTACGAGCTAATGCCATCCAGTAGGAGGTATAGAACTCCACGGTATGTGTATAATAGATTTAAACACTCTTTTGTTCCCCTGTCAATCAAAATGCTCAATCAGAGATTGCCGAATGCACTTTAATGACTCAGAGATTCAGGGATTGCCAAAAAGCACTTTATCGACTAGTTGCACTTTATCAAGGGAATGTGTGCAATATCTCTGTTTTGTGTATGTTGGGTGTTTCATGGTGTTTTTTCCTTTTTGTATGTGAACGTGTCTGTTATTTGTATGCAGCTGTGACTCTGTCTCCAAGACAAATTTCTCCCAAGGGAGACAAATAAAGACAACCTTGAACCTTGAGGTGTGCTAGTGCAGGGGTTCTCAACGTTTTTGGCCGGGGACCCCCGGAAATGCTTTGGCAATGTCTCGGGACCCCCGCCCCGCCCCCTCCCGACCCCCAATATAAATTGACTGCTACAATAACCTTAAACCATTTTGGGCGGGAACCCCTTTTGGTGTTTTAAGCATTGTTATAATTTAGCTATTGAAAAATAGCAGATCTACAAGCTCATAGCGCGCCACCGAGTGGCGCGCTACGAGCTTGTAGGTCTGCTATTTTTGAAAAATCGTGAAAATAAAAATTTAAAAAAAATCTTTTTTTTTTTTTTTTTTTTTTTGAAAATAATTTGGGGACCCCCTAAAATATTTTTGCGACCCCCCGAGGGGTCGCGACCCACGGGTTGAGAACCCCTGTGCTAGTGTAACATACTGTACCATACAGATGTGCTAGTTATATTGTAACATACTGTACCATACAGATGTATAGGCCTACTAGTTATATTTGATCATACTCTACCATACAGATGTACTAGTTATGCTGTACCGTACCGATATTGGTAAATGGTAAATGGTGCATTTATATAGCACCTTTATCCAAGGCGCTTTACATAGATTGTGCATTACATTCACCCATTCACACACATTCATACACCGATTGCAGCGGAAGCCATGCAAGGTACCAACCAGCACATCGGGAGCAATTTGGGGTTCAGTGTCTTGTCCAAGGACACTTCGACATGTAGACAGGAGGAGCCGGGATTCGAACCGCCGACCCATGGATCATTGGACGGCCTGCTCTACCTCCTGAGCCACAGTCGCCCCACAGTCGTACCATTCAGATACACTATCCTGTATACAGATACATTATAATGTAATATATTCTACCATACCGATAAACTAGTTGCAATGGGCATTGGGGTTCAGTCACTCTCGACTGTAATTTTCCAGGGCACCCATTAAAACTCATTCACCGCCACCAGGGGGCGCCAAAAGTCCCAGACCGCCACCATATATCTTTTATTTTATTTTATATATTTTTATTATTATTATTATTATTTTTACCATGTTATAAAACACGAAAAACACGTCCTTGGCGCTCCAGGACATCATGAAAAAGAAGTTAAATAAGTCCTTGGCGACCATTGAGTTAATCCCCCCCCCCCCCGCCCCATTTTCCCTATAGCCTGCAAGCTCACAATGCAGTGTCACGTGTTGTGTAGATCTGCTATTCTCGCAGAAAGCCCCCCACCCCCCAGAATATAGTGATGCAAGGCTTCAGAATGCAGTTCATATTAGTGCAGTTAGCTGATAGTGTTATGTGTAGTCAAGCGTGTGTGGGTACCCATGTACTGTACGTTACTGTTACCCAGAGACCATAAACAACTTCCCTCTGCTCTTCCAGATACCCATTCATCAACCACCCTGTCCAGTAGGAGGTATAGAACTCCACGGTATGTGTATAATAGATTTAAACACTCTTTTGTTCCCCTGTCAATCAAGATGCTCAATCAGAGATTGCCGAATGCACTTTAATGACTCAGAGATTCAGGGATTGCCAAAAAGCACTTTATTGACTAGTTGCACTTTATCAAGGGAATGTGTGCAATATCTCTGTTTTGTGTATGTTGGGTGTTTCATGGTGTTTTTCCTTTTTGTATGTGAACGTGTCTGTTATTTGTATGCAGCTGTGAATTTCTCCCAAGGGAGACAAATAAAGACAACCTTGAACCTTGAGGTGTGCTAGTGCAGGGGTTCTCAACGTTTTTGGCCGGGGACCCCCGGAAATACTTTGGCAATGTCTCGGGACCCCCGCCCCGCCCCCTCCCGACCCCCAATATAAATTGACTGCTACAATAACCTTAAACCATTTTGGGCGGGAACCCCTTTTGGTGTTTTAAGCATTGTTATAATTTAGCTATTGAAAAATAGCAGATCTACAAGCTCATAGCGCGCCACCGAGTGGCGCGCTACGAGCTTGTAGGTCTGCTATTTTTGAAAAATCGTTTTTTTTTTTTGTTTTTTTTTCGAAAATAATTTGAGGACCCCCTAAAATAAATTGGCGACCCCCCGAGGGGTCGCGACCCACGGGTTGAGAACCCCTGTGCTAGTGTAACATACTGTACCATACAGATGTGCTAGTTATATTGTAACATACTGTACCATACAGATGTATAGGCCTACTAGTTATATTTGATCATACTCTACCATACAGATGTACTAGTTATGCTGTAACACAGGGGTTCTCAACCCGTGGGTCGCGACCCCTCGGGGGGTCGCCAAATTATTTTAGGGGGTCCCCAAATTATTTAAAAAAAAAAAAAAAAAAAAAAAAGATTTATTTTTAAATTTTATTTTCACTTTTTTTCAAAAATAGCAGATCTACAAGCTCGTAGTGCGCCACTCGGTGGCGCGCTATGAGCTTGTAGATCTGCTATTTTTCAATAGCTAAATTATAACAATGCTTAAAACACCAAAAGGGGTTCCCGCCCCAAAATGGTTTAAGGTTATTGTAGCAGTCAATTTATATTGGGGGTCGGGAGGGGGCGGGGCGGGGGTCCCGAGACATTGCCAAAGCATTTCCGGGGGTCCCCGGCCAAAAACGTTGAGAACCCCTGATCTACCATACAGATGTACTAGTTATGCTGTAACATACTGTACCGTACCGATATTGTACCATTCAGATACACTATCCTGAATACAGATACATTATAATGTCATATATTCTACCATACCGATAAACTAGTTGCAATGGGCATTGGGGGTTCAGTCACTCTCGACTGTAATTTTCCAGGGCACCCATTAAAACTCATTCACCGCCACCAGGGGGCGCCAAAAGTCCCAGACCGCCACCATATATCTTTTATTTTATTTTATATATTTTTATTATTATTATTATTATTTTTACCATGTTATAAAACACGAAAAACACGTCCTTGGCGCTCCAGGACATCATGAAAAAGAAGTTAAATAAGTCCTTGGCGACCATTGAGTTAATCCCCCCCCCCCCCCGCCCCATTTTCCCTATAGCCTGCAAGCTCACAATGCAGTGTCACGTGTTGTGTAGATCTGCTATTCTCGCAGAAAGCCCCCCACCCCCCAGAATATAGTGATGCAAGGCTTCAGAATGCAGTTCATATTAGTGCAGTTAGCTGATAGTGTTATGTGTAGTCAAGCGTGTGTGGGTACCCATGTACTGTACGTTACTGTTACCCAGAGACCATAAACAACTTCCCTCTGCTCTTCCAGATACCCATTCATCAACCACCCTGTCCAGTAGGAGGTATAGAACTCCACGGTATGTGTATAATAGATTTAAACACTCTTTTGTTCCCCTGTCAATCAAGATGCTCAATCAGAGATTGCCGAATGCACTTTAATGACTCAGAGATTCAGGGATTGCCAAAAAGCACTTTATTGACTAGTTGCACTTTATCAAGGGAATGTGTGCAATATCTCTGTTTTGTGTATGTTGGGTGTTTCATGGTGTTTTTCCTTTTTGTATGTGAACGTGTCTGTTATTTGTATGCAGCTGTGAATTTCTCCCAAGGGAGACAAATAAAGACAACCTTGAACCTTGAGGTGTGCTAGTGCAGGGGTTCTCAACGTTTTTGGCCGGGGACCCCCGGAAATACTTTGGCAATGTCTCGGGACCCCCGCCCCGCCCCCTCCCGACCCCCAATATAAATTGACTGCTACAATAACCTTAAACCATTTTGGGCGGGAACCCCTTTTGGTGTTTTAAGCATTGTTATAATTTAGCTATTGAAAAATAGCAGATCTACAAGCTCATAGCGCGCCACCGAGTGGCGCGCTACGAGCTTGTAGGTCTGCTATTTTTGAAAAATCGTTTTTTTTTTTTGTTTTTTTTTCGAAAATAATTTGAGGACCCCCTAAAATAAATTGGCGACCCCCCGAGGGGTCGCGACCCACGGGTTGAGAACCCCTGTGCTAGTGTAACATACTGTACCATACAGATGTGCTAGTTATATTGTAACATACTGTACCATACAGATGTATAGGCCTACTAGTTATATTTGATCATACTCTACCATACAGATGTACTAGTTATGCTGTAACACAGGGGTTCTCAACCCGTGGGTCGCGACCCCTCGGGGGGTCGCCAAATTATTTTAGGGGGTCCCCAAATTATTTAAAAAAAAAAAAAAAAAAAAAAAGATTTATTTTTAAATTTTATTTTCACTTTTTTTCAAAAATAGCAGATCTACAAGCTCGTAGTGCGCCACTCGGTGGCGCGCTATGAGCTTGTAGATCTGCTATTTTTCAATAGCTAAATTATAACAATGCTTAAAACACCAAAAGGGGTTCCCGCCCCAAAATGGTTTAAGGTTATTGTAGCAGTCAATTTATATTGGGGGTCGGGAGGGGGCGGGGCGGGGGTCCCGAGACATTGCCAAAGCATTTCCGGGGGTCCCCGGCCAAAAACGTTGAGAACCCCTGATCTACCATACAGATGTACTAGTTATGCTGTAACATACTGTACCGTACCGATATTGTACCATTCAGATACACTATCCTGAATACAGATACATTATAATGTCATATATTCTATCATACCGATAAACTAGTTGCAATGGGCATTGGGGTTCAGTCACTCTCGACTGTAATTTTCCAGGGCACCCATTAAAACTCATTCACCGCCACCAGGGGGCGCCAAAAGTCCCAGACCGCCACCATATATCTTTTATTTTATTTTATATATTTTTATTATTATTATTATTATTTTTACCATGTTATAAAACACGAAAAACACGTCCTTGGCGCTCCAGGACATCATGAAAAAGAAGTTAAATAAGTCCTTGGCGACCATTGAGTTAATCCCCCTCGCCCCCCCCCCCCCCCCCGCCCCATTTTCCCTATAGCCTGCAAGCTCACAATGCAGTGTCACGTGTTGTGTAGATCTGCTATATTCTCGCAGAAAGCCCCCCCCCCCCCCCCCCCCCGAATATAGTGATGCAAGGCTTCAGAATGCAGTTCATATTAGTGCAGTTAGCTGATAGTGTTACAGTTGGAGGCCATCGATATTGTCCTTTTCTTTTTGCTGTGGTTTGCGTGATCTGCGCAAAAGGACAGTTAACCCATTTTGGGCGGGAACCCCTTTTGGTGTTTTAAACATGTTATAATTTAGCTATTGAAAAATAGCAGATCTACAAGCTCATAGCGCGCCACCGAGTGGCGCGCTACGAGCTTGTAGGTCTGCTATTTTTTTTAAATCGTGAAAATATTTATTTCAGAAAACTGGAGGATTTAGAAGGATTTTTAAAAATTTTGAGGTCAGGCCTAAATGGGTCAAATGATAAGGGACAATATCGGTGGCACCCAACTGTATGTGTAGTCAAGCGTGTGTGGGTGAAATTAAATGAAATGAAATGAAATCTATATTTACCCAGGGTATCTGGGCTAAGCTCAAGAACTTGTTTCCAGCCAGGCCCTGCTCATAGAACACATTTCATCGTAGTGGTTGATGCCTTGTTCAAGGGCATTTCAGCGGTGGTAATTTTAACGTGTCGGACGGCTGATTCGAACTGGGAACCTTCCGGTATCTAGACCGCGCCGCTATCCGTTCGGCCACCGCTGCCACTAAGTACCCATGTACTGTACGTTACTGTTACCCAGAGACCATAAACAACCTCCCTCTGCTCTTCCAGATATCCATTCATCAACCACCCTGTCTCACAGAAACCACGGCGCCGTGACACAGACACAGGTAAAATGGTGCATTTATGTAGCAGACCCAACGTCTGTTGTTTTGTTTTTCCCAAATTGTTTTCTGAATCCCTGTGAGTGACATTCAATTAGCACCGACATGTGTTTGGAGCGCACCCCTCCAAGCCCCCCCCAATTGGACATCCTCACTTCCAAACAAATGTATTCCCTCATACTGGCAACTTACTGGGGGGGAAGGGGGGGTGCTCCCCAGCAGTTAAGGAGCATTTCAAACTTCACACGAAGAGGATTTGGGTTTTTTTCTTATTTTCTTCCTAAGACTGTCGGGGGGTCAACGGGCAGCTTGGCTTTACCATGACAGAAAGAGGAAAAACATCTCACCAACATGGCTCTGCTTTCTGGCGATAACGGAATTTAGTTTTACAGCCCCCCAGAACCTTTCAATCAACAAGGAAGTTTTGTGAGGCCAGGAAAGGGGATTTGTGTTTGATTGGCCCCGGTCAGCAGCCATCTGGAACAGCTGCAAAAGCCGGGTTACAACGGTGTGTGCCTGCTGCGTGCATGTGTGTGCATCTACACTATTCTATGTGGGTGGGTGTGTGGTTGTGCTTTTGCATACATATCAAGACTGTTTCTGTCAAATTTCATACTGGGGCGACTGTGGCAGAGCAGGTCGTCCAATGATCCATGGGTCGGCGCGGTTCGAATCCCGGCTCCTCCTGTCTACATGTCGAAGTGTCCTTGGGAAAGACACTGAACCCCAAATTGTTCCCGATGTGCTGGTTGGTACCTTGCATGGCTTCCGCCGCAATCGGTGTATGAATGTGTGTGTGAATGGGTGTAATGTAATGCACAATCTATGTAAAGCGCCTTGGATAAAGGCGCTATATAAATGCACCATTTACCATTTACCATACTTATATTTGTACATGTTTCAGCACAGCAGTAGGTCATTGATTTGCCCTGTCATGCATAATCGCTGATAACCCTCAGTGCTTGTAACTTTCTCTAATTTCTTGGTTCACTGACCACTTGGGGTTATTGATTTGCTGATGAAATTGTACTCCTGCTCCTTCTTGAAGCCCACTATGATTAAGCAGCACTGGATTTGGTTGGATTTGACAGATTCAATGAAAGCAATATGGCGAATGGTCTTGTACCAATAAAACTGTCTGTTTCTGGTATTTAAAACACTGGTTAATAATTAAAGTGTCTCACATGGCTGTCGTTTTCTCCTCCAACGTCTGGCTTTCGGAAATTACGTCAAATGGGAGCAAGTCTATGGACTTTCTGAGTAGGATGTTTGTAAAAAATCACACCCGTGTGAACTGAGTGGTGCAAGGTCTTATATAGTCTGATCAGCTATGTCAGTGACGTCACACACTAACCATAGCAACCGTGCTCGTTTTTTTGGTACGAACAAACACGGGAACACGGGTACACGGGTACAAAGCCAGTTGTTGGAGTGGTTTGCACCACTCAAAAAGAAGTGAGGCGCCCCTCACTTCACATGAGTGGGATTTTACTTTACAAAAGCAAAGTTATGAAGTGAATCTATACTGTAGGTCGCCCGTTTTGTGCAGGGGAAAATACAAAAGGTTGCCCTCTACCGTGGATATCGACTGGGGTTTGATTCACAGTGCCCTCCAGCTTGGTCCAAAGAAGCCGACAGGGGATTGTGATCTTTGCCTAGTGACTCCTACAGGCTGCGGTCAGCAGGTTTTGGATCTGGGAAGGATAGCATATGTTCCGGCATACATTACACCATCAGTGTATCTCCCTCACTGTCAGGTGAAATATACTAAGTGGTTGGTGAGTGTTGGAGGATCGAGGCATGTGCTTATCTTATCTACACCCTCCCCAGAATGGTGGGAGTTAATAGCAACACAGTAGTTCTAGTACAGTAGTTCTGTTCATTGTGCAAAAGGAATGCAGAATGACAAAATGGGGGTATGTTTGATGAACTATTTACGTTTAATTCTAGCAGCCAAGCATGATATTTTGGATCTTGGGATAAAAAAAGACCAAGAAAGATGCTTTCAACACCATTTTAGTTATCTTATAATATGCTTTTTAATCTTCAATCTGATTTTTGTTACTCAGACTGGCAGCCCAATTACAGACCAAATCTGATTCCCCATCTGGATTGGTAATTCAAATTTGTTTGTATTTTTCTTTGCTGTTCAGACTGCATGAAAACAATGCGGCGGGCCACAAAATCAGATTTGGGATTTGGGCTGTCGGTCTGACTCTGAACAGGGGCCTTTACATGCTACCATTTGCAATCACCTGGCATCCTTGTCATTTCCGCTGTGTAATCAGGCCTGAACTGCCCCTCAGGCCTGATTTCAAACTACCAGTTAGGACATGCAGTATAGGCCCACAGTACAGTAAAACCAGCAGTTGTTGACCTCAAGGAACATGTTGGCATCCATTGGTTTCCTGGTTTCCGAGCCCGGTCTGCATGTTAAAACAGATGAGCTGCCTATCAGATGGATTCAGTCCACCATCTTTCCTTCAGCACTATTTACGAATACATTTGTTTGGGTTGACCTTGCTGAAGGTATACTGTATTCTGAACTACATTATCATCAATTTGCATCCCTATCAGGTTTCTTATTGTCCAGGTATCCTGTCTGCTAATCAATACATATTAATGCTGACCATTGCTCTCTGATTACAGCCATCCTTTATTTAGGCGATATGGCCTTATAAAGGTATCTCATTTCCATTATTGGTTTCTGCTGGTATCAATTACATGCTTCTTATACCTTTTTGAGTGGTGCAAACCACTCCAACAACCAGCTTTGTTAGTGTCCGTGTTTGTGTGTACCTGTACGTGGGGCCCAAAAGAATGAGCATGGTTACTATGGTCACTGACATTACGTCAGACCACAGCTGATCAGGCTATATAAGACCTTGCACCACTCAGTTCACACGGTGTGATTTTTTTTAAATGCGGAATAAGTACGCTATCTAGAGATATGCTGTAGTAAAAGCATACAGGTTAAACATGTGATTTAAAGACCCGCACTCTCCCCAAAACCGTGTGTTGTATATTAGAAATGGCATAATTAAACACCACTTTAAGCTATACTAACCAAACCAGAGAAGTATGGAGTTCTCAAAAACAGGACTGCATCAGATGAAGAAAAGCAGGCAGAGAGAGATTTCCTCTGAGTGTTGAATTGACCATTTATTGAAACAAAGACAGAGAGCTTCGCCGCGGGCCCTCAGCAGGAGCTCAGGACCCCTGTTCTGACCACAGGACTCGGCCAGTCAAGACTAGTGAATCATTGTAGTTACTGAGACAATATATACTTTTACATAGAAGTTGAATACAAGCAGGGTGGAGTTACTTCAGACTGAGTGATTTTACATATAGATTGAAAAGAAACATTTGGTTATCTGAAGCATTCCTGCACTGATCATAAAGCATTAATATAATGTTTTATGACAAATATCCGGTCTTCAGACATGCACTCAGTGAATCCTGGTTTGACGGGCATGCACTTGAGTTGTGACGTCACATGCCAAGCGCCAAAAAGAGCCTCACTAAATTCAGACTTTGTGTCTCAATGTGTTTTTACTGGTTGAATAAAACTTAAAATACAAAATGCATGCATGCATTTACATCCATTGCATGAGTTAGTATACTATGTAGCAACATTGAGTGATATAAAACGAGCGCTTCTCCCTGTTTTCGACACCACGTGATCTCATCCGTGAGGACTTGAATGACTTGAGATTGAATGATTCATTGATTAATCAATTGGCAATTAACAGAAATGCACATGCCGATATATGTACAGTACTATTAGCATCAGCCTATTCCTTTTCGATCACCTGGCTTAAACCATGCTACAGTTTGTTTATGAGACTAAACTAAACTAACCCATGATTCCACACACATAAAGTACTGCAGTTTCACAAATGTCTACTTTCTCAAGCTGATTTTGAATCTGCTACAAAAAGTCTGTGGAGCTCCCTCTGGTGGAATAACCGTGTACATCGCTAACATTAGAAAGGTAAATTGACTTGATAATTAGGTACCACCTTGTTTACTATCCCATGTACCATGCACGTTTTCCTCCACTCTGAGCCAATATGAGGCTAATAAAATGAGCAGGGAGAAGATGTGTTCTGGGGTGCAGTTTAAGGATCAACCTAACTAATTAATTGTGCTACAGTATAGGTCTGTAGCTTCTTTCTAAGCTGTTGTTGTGGTTTGTTTGCTCTTTGTGTCAGGATGTTCTCTGTGGATATTGTTGGAGTCTGAATTAAACATCATAGAACCATGCGTGATATCTCCTTGTATGGGTTTATGAGGATGTAGAAACCAATTAGACTTAGAATTAGTTTGAAGAGTCAAGAACTCTGAAACTCAATGTTGTACCCCGGTGCACAACTGAACTCAGGAAGACATGTAATAAATGACAAATCACACCTGTGTGAAGTGAGGGGCGCTCTTATCAGTATACATCATCAGATTTACGTCATATTTGCCAGACATGACCTAATTTCTCCTTTCATTGTCAATGGCAAATATGAGACGTGTGGGGACAAAAGCTGTATATAGGAGGGGCTAGCGTCCCTCAAAAATAAATGAAGGTAAATGAGGATGACAACTACCGTACTTAACTCAAACACACACACACACACACACACACACACACACACACACACACACACACACACACACACACACACACACACACACACACTGAAGATACTGATGTTATGTTATGGTTCTCTCTTTAGCCTTCCAAAAACACAGCCCTTGTTCTATCTATCAGAAGCGTGGTACACACATGGTGTGACATGTGGACATAGACAAGCTAGGCCTTGCTTTGGGAGAAAATGCTACACGAATTTACAGTATGTGACACTGTGCCTTTTCTGGTCGTGGAAAACTGAATGCACTGAGGTTATTGAAGACTTTCAGGAGACATTCAAACAACTTGGCCAGACTTGGGATATTTCAATAGAGCTCTTTGCCACGACAGCAGCAGTTCACTCGTAGCTGGTACGTGACGTGACTTGAACGAGATCCGCTACCAGCTTTTCTGTGCCAGGAGAGGGGAGGCGCATTCCAGTCAACTCCCACCACGTAGAGAATGTCTATTTCTCCATTCCTTCCGTGCCAATTACTAGACTCGAATATGGAGATGCTCTCTGCAGACTCACCCGTCTGCACAAGATATCCCATACACTCATACAGAGTGGATGGACAACTGTTGATGGTGGACAGTTAGCAATTCACTGGATGTGCAGTTTGTGCACATCAGCCCCTGCACCAGCTGATGTCTTTGAGGTTTTGGCTTGTAAATGTGCACGTCTATGCAAGCTTCCTAACTGCAGTTGTCTCTGCAGTGATTTGAGATGTACAGCACCTGAGGAAGAATCAATGCCTACAGAGGACAGTTCAGATGATGAAGAGGTTGCTAAGTCTGCAAATACCAGCGTAAATCTTTCAAGACCCACAAACTATTTTGTTTTATGGTCTCTGAAGTAATTATCATCCGATTAGCTTGGGGTTACATTTCAGGTTAATTATAAAGAGATTTCCTTAAAATAAGGAGCTGACTGAAAAGCGAACTTGGCGAAATACATTTGGCAGTAAATGAGACTGATCGTGATAATAAAAATCACACCCGTGTGAACTGAGTGGTGTAAGGTCTTATATAGCCTGATCAGCTGTGGTCTGACGTAATGTCTGACGTAATGAAATCACACCCGGGTGAACTGGGTGACCGTAGCAACCATGCTCATTTTTTTGGTACGAACAGACAGACAGACACGTAAACTAACAAAGCCAGTCGTAGGAGTGGTTTACACCACTCAAAAAGATAAAACTATTGAGGGCAAGGTCAACATAAAAGTTAAGGCCAAGATATGCCAGTTTTGTTAACATTGTCAACCTTTGACTGAACTTGAATTGCTTCAGTCATCTCATAAATCAACTCAGCACCTCAGAAAACCTATACTTTGATAGCAGAATCATCCAAATCGGCCCATTAGTTGCCGAGTTATGCCATTCACTGTACCAATTTCTTATATCAGATATAAGGGCTGAAAACAACTAATCGGCTACTATTTTGAGATTGCTATCATATCATTCCATAAACTACAGACATGTAGCAATACAAAAATCATATCCAATCATCTTTTAGTGGTACCGATATCACAACAAGAGGCCTCTAGCCGAAGGACATTTTTGAATAGGGATGATTTTTCAAAGGATTTAAACCAGCTAGGGGCCATGGTGCAGTGATTTTAACCACTTAAACCACTTAAACTCATTGACCGGCATTCCCCAGGGGTCTATACGAGGCCCCCTATTAGTACAGGAAATCTATGGAAAATACAGGATCAACCTCTAACTAATTGCAAAAAAAACGAACTCAGCTGATTTTGCATCTTCAATATATCCTGAATAACAGAAACAGTGGCGTGCACAGATAGACACTAGGGGGTGCTAGAGCACCCCCTGCCCCTTTGGCAATGTGCCCTTTTTATCTATCTATAAATCTCACACTATTAAGGCAACCGGCCAGTTCCACGCGCTGCACAAAGTGCCCTTTTTTTCCACTTGAGCACCTGCCCCTCTAAATGTCTGTGCACGCCACTGAACAGAAAAAAGGTTGCCTGGAATTGTCTGAAGGGAAAGTGTTGAAAATGGCCTGTACAGTATGGCCACCATTGACATCCTATTATAAGGCAATATTTTCTAAATTTCCTTATGCTTTAAGTAGCATGTGACATATCAAACTAGGGGGTTTTCATGATGCTGAAGCCATTCCATTAGTTCCAGGCAACTTTTTTTCTGTTATTCAGGATATATTGAATATGCAAAATCAGTTGAGTTTGGGTTTTTTGCAATTAGTTAGAGGTCAAATTACATTATTACTGGACTAAGAGTGACTTGTGAATGTACGTCAATGAGGGGTTTTGAATATCAATGTCTAATCAACAGATCAATATTGATGATATCTCAAGTGGGCACACTTGAGTTACGTCATTTAGGCTAACTCTGAGAGTGCAAAAGCAAAGTCAAATGGTCAAAACTAAGCAAAAAAAAACTCCTGGACAAGACTGCAGTTGTCAGAAAACCATGAAATGACTGATAGGTTTAATTGTTTGGGTACATATAAACAGATGGTGAGCACCTTCGAATCATCAGGTTTTGCCATTTTGCATTGTCTGCCTTGAGCTGGAAAGCTATATGTAAATATTATTCATTTCACAAATTTGCATATTCATATTCAGTGCATTCTGATCTTCTCGTGCGAAATGGGCAAAGTTTGGCTCCACTTCACTGACCACATGACCGCAACGTGCTGCTTTTCATCCAGCTCTGTTTCATTTCCATGTCTCCCCCTGCACAGCCCTCGCTTTCCTTAACTCGTTATCGTAATGAAGCAGAAATTACTTAAAATAATCAAACATTTTCCCCCCATACATTTTACATTTGGTGTACTTTAGTGGCATATACCATGCAAGCAGGGAGAAATAATTATTATAGTCGGCCATAATGACTTGTTATGAGTGACTTACTTCTTGCCTTGGAATGACCCAGAAGGTCACATTTGCAATGCGACATTTGTGTTGCAGCATTCATTAATACATTTCTATGCATTTAACCCATTCTGGGCGGGAACCCCTGTTGGTGTTTCAAGCATTATGTTATACTTTAGCTATTGAAAAACAGCAGATCTACAAGCTCATATGGCGCACTACGAGCTTGTAGGTCTGCTATTTTTGAAAAATCGTTAAAATGTGGTGCAAATAATTGAATATATATTTCAGAGCGAACATTTTTCACTAAAATATTTGCTTCTGGAACTACATATTTTGAGATGGGGGTCCGTGGCCCAATAGAGATAATTCTCGGGGTCCTTGACATGAAAAAGGTTGAGCACCACCGACATAGAAACATAGGTTTTTCAGAAAAATGTTAGGATTTAGAAGCCTTTTTTTTAATCGACCTCAGTCCAAAATGGGTTAATATGCCTGCTCCGCTATCCGACTCCTAATGCTTGCATATAGAGATGAGTTGAAACGGAAGCACTGAATTAATTTCAATGTACGTCACTGAGCACAGTAACAACACAGCTGCTAGCTAGCGTTCATTCTGAGTTCACATGTCTGGGCGTCATACATGCATCACATGTCTGGGCGTCATACATGCATCACATGTCTGGGCGTCATACATGCATCATTTGCACACGCAAAGCATGAATAAATAATTGGCTTCTAATATATAATTGAAAATCAGACTGCACAAATTAGTCAGCTTCAGTGAAATGTTATTGGGCAAAACAGATTTCACAATCACATTTACCCATATTTCTTTACAGCTGAACGTATAGTCTATCACCATCATTAACTACATACGGTGTTAACGTAATAGTGTTAACGTAATAATAATAATTACTGTTACTGTAAACAAGATATACAGTATGACTATGTACATACAAAGACACACAGACACATACAATGAGGGGCTAATTAACAAATCTAAAGCTTTATCGCCCCTGTCTCCAGTATAATGATGAAGTTAAGTCAAATGTGTATATTGTATGCTGTATTTTGAGGACCGTACCTTATATGTTCCCCAAATCCCCGCTTACCCAAAAAAGGTTCTATGTTCCCCATGTATGTTCTTTGCAGTGTGCTGGCTTCAAACACCATGATCTTCAAACAATGAAATAAATATCAATGAGGCTTTTCACAGGATGAGATCAATGACTGGTGGCCATAACCTGACTCCGCCAGATGGGGCAGCAGAGAGTACACTGGGTTCCCCCGCCAATCGGCGGGATCAAGGCATACACAGTCCTGCCTTGATCCCGCCTCTAGCTGCCGCTGATTGGCCAGGCCGTTTGGTGGCCGGAGCATCGAGTCTGCCTGAGAGTTCCCAGATGGGAGCAGGAGGGGGGGAACCCAGTGTACTCTCTGCTGCCCCATCTGGCGGAGTCAGGTTATGGTGGCCGTGCCTTTCCAGAGACTTGCACAGATGCAGGTACATAACCAGGTGTGCCCATGCGTCCACGCACGCAAGCACACACGCACAAATACATTGTGACAGTGTTCTACAGAATCAGCATGCCCAAATGTTTGTTGTTAGATAGATCGATAGATTTTATTTCGGTCCATAAAAGGAAAAAGAGCACATGTACATACAAACGTACTTTAAAAACCACTAATACTAGTGGAAACCGAACAGGTGAAGGCAGAAGCCGAGGCTTATATTGTTTAGTATATCCATTTAGAAAAGAACATTTCTTGCTGGTCCCGTGTCTTGGGATGCTTAAATAATTCTGCTCTTGCCTCTTAAGCACTACGTACATGTCAAGCATTTTCTTTAAAATACAGCCCTATATGAACTGGCCATATGCATTATTGAGTTAAAGTATGTTCCTTTATGTAGTTGCTGCCGTGTTAGAGTATGCGTTTTTTCAGACATGCATCAACTAAACATGCACAGGTATACAGTGTGTGTGCTACTTGGTGGGGACAATACAATACGGTGCAGTACGGGGCGGCGGTGGCTGGATGGTAACCGTAAGGTTGCCAGTTCGAACCCGGGCTCCCCCAGAGTTACTGCCGAAGTGTCCTTGAGCAAGACGCCGAACCCCTAATTGCTCCTGATGCTGCTGGTTGGTGCCTTGCATGGTTTCCACTGCCATCGGTGTATGAATGTGTGTGTGAATGGGTGAATATAATGCACAATCTCTGTAAAGCGCCTTGGATAAAGGCGCTATATAAATGCACCATTTACCATTTAATTACTACTTTAGAATTACAGGGATCCATGTTGCATTTTTGTCAGAATTATCGGCTAGTGGTTCCCAACCTTTAATGGATCAGGGGAGGACCCACTTGAATATTCAGAGCATGTTTATTGGAACTAACATACTATTGCATACTTTACGTTCCTATTTATCGGTAGGCCTATCACACAATGCATTAGTTTTCCCAAGGTTGTAAAGCTTTACATGCTTTATCATATTAATGTTACATTATTTAAATCATAGTGTTTTGCCAATTATTTTGGGGCCCATTAGCAATATCCTCACGGCACACCATTGAGCCCTGGGTTTAGGTTATACATATCAGACTCCTTTACAAATGCACCACGTCTCTGTCTGCGTTTGTGCGTGTGTGTAGTACGGACGGTTGTTCTGCAAGTAACTCGAGAACCGTTTGCCCCACCGACTTCAAATTCGACACACGCGTTCCACACCCCCGTAGGGAGTGCAGTGCCCGGTATCGAGTCGGTCGGACCCACGGTTCTCCAGAACCACCACAAAAGGCTCTGGTCAGGCTCTGCCAGTGGGCCTAATGAGCCCAATTCCCCTCACCTGTGCAATTCCCAGCCTCTGCCTCAGCCAATTGATTGCCATGGGCAATCCCACACCTGCCAATTGATTACTTAACCAGTGCATGTTTCACAGTCAGTTTGCACTCTTCAGGCGCAGACAGACAGACAGAGGCAGGCAGACAGACAGATACAGAGATCTCCATATACAGTATGGGCACAAAAGGGACACAGACAGATAGTTAAAACGGGTGCCATGACAAGTTGACAACAGGTATTATTAGGTTCCCAAGTTGCATCTTTCCAAAGTAGGCCGGTAGCTGACGGGCACGTAGAGGTAGTACAGGCACGTACAGGTAGTGCTTCAAATGGGGGCAATGTCTGTACTTTGGAGGATATTACGTACAGTATGTGCATTGTACGTCTCAGAATGCATTTCATTGCTCTCTCTGCTCCAATTTAAGCCATTAAGACCAGAGGTCGAATCTACAAATGCCTTCTAAATCCTAACAGTTTTCAGAAACGACATCAGCAACCACAGTTGTCGGCCATGACATTCGTCCATGAGTCCCTTCAGTAGCTCACGGTGACAGTTTTGCTTTGTGGTGGCACTTTGCTAATTGGTCAGCTGCCTTATAAATCTATAAGGAAGATGCAGCTTTACTTATTGCACCTGTATCTGCAGCAGCTGACCAATCAGCACAGGTCAAACGCCCTCGTGGTTCTTTTATCACACCCTCAGAAAGGGTAAAGTAAAGGCTTGGTGGTATACCGTATGTCAGGGGTTCTCAACTCGTGGGTCGCGACCCCTCGGGGGGTCGCCAAATTATTTTAGGGGTCCCCAAATTTTTTTTTTTTTTTTTAATTTTTTTTTTCACGATTTTTCAAAAATAGCAGACCTACAAGCTCGTAGCGCGCCACTCGGTGGCGCGCTATGAGCTTGTAGATCTGCTATTTTTCAATAGCTAAATTATAACAATGCTTAAAACACCAAAAGGGGTTCCCGCCCAAAATGGTTTAAGGTTATTGTAGCAGTCAATTTATATTGGGGGTCGGGAGGGGGCGGGGCGGGGGTCCCGAGACATTGCCAAAGCATTTCCCGGGGGTCCCCAGCCAAAAACGTTGAGAACCCCTGCCGTATGTTACCAGTGGTGCTCAAACCTTTTAGCTTGAGACCCAAAAGAAAACTGTTTGTTTGTTTGTTTGTTTTGAGAAAACCTATGAATTTATTTTTAACTTTTAACTTTTTTCTGAAATAATTAAAAATGTAGAAAATACAAAATACTCTCACCTATGGTCATGAAGTGTGGGTCATGACCGAGAGAATAAGGTCGCGAATACAAGCGGCCGAAATGAGTTTTCTTCGACGGGTGGCTGGCATCTCCCTTAGAGGCCTGGAAAGGAGCCAGCTGAGGTGGTTCGGGCATCTGGTTAGGATGCCTCCTCTACACACATCCCACTGGGAGGAGACCCCGGGGCAGACCAAGGCGCAGTTGGAGGAAACACATCGACTCACTGGCCTTGGAACGTTTCGGGGATCCCCCAGGAGGAAGTCACTAATGTTGCTCTGGAGAGGGAAGTCTGGAGCACTCTGGTGGAGCTGTTGCCCCCGCGACCTGACTACGGATAAGCGGTTGAAGATGGATGGATGGATGGATGGAATACAAAATAAAGGTGTACTTACTCAGGAGTCGTGACCCATAAAAACATTCTGTGACCCACATGGGTCCCGATCCACTATTTGGGATACGATACGATACACGATACGATACCATACGATACGATACTACGATACGATACGATACGATACGATACGATACGATACGATACGATGATGTATTTGTATTTGATGGAACACAATACTTCTAGGTAGAGTGCTGTAGCAACAGGTGACTCACCCACTGTGAGTGTGAGTGTGTGATAGTGTATGACGTGTTTGGGAGCCAGAGGCCAGAATGTGCAGGGTCATTCAGCTATCATTATCCCTGTTGTGATGATGTTCATGCCCTCTGCTCTGTTTCTGCTGCTGTTGCCGAAGTGTGTCGCTCCTGTGCAGATGAACAGCCTTTGATGCTAAGAATAGACTCGGAATGCTGCGGCGGGGTTCTGCGGAATTCCCAGGAATACGCAGAACGGCAATCCCACGAGACAGCTCCCTGGAGGCCTTTCTCTGTTCTTCAGTGACCTCCCTTTCTATCATCCTCTCTCTCTCCCTCTCTCTCTCTCTCTCTCTCTCTCTCTCTGTCCCCCTTTCTCACATAATCCCACCTAGCTCTATCGCCACACTCTCTCTATTCTCTTCGAATCTCCCTCTCTCACTTGCTTTCTCTCTCTGTGTTTCACTCGTTCTCTCCTTGGTGCTCTAGCTCTTCTTCCACCAGACTTCCTCCTCTCCTCCATCTCTCATCCATGGCTCCTGACCTCTAGTCTAGTATACTTCTACCTTTCCTCTGTCCCATCCCAGCTATTCGTCGTCAACACCACATCTGCCAGGCCACCTGGGATCTGTCACACATCTGTCACACATTAAAGTGCTATGATGTTCATCCAAAACAACAACACTTTCACACTGTTCTTGCCTGCCAAACGATGTTTTGATACATCATGTATAGAATTAGCATAATCTCCTGATGTGCTAATTAGAATTACCCACATTAATATTGCTAACTCCCCTCAAAAAATTGCACAACCTTTTGACAAATAATTGCTTCTGTGACATTGCAGGGGAAGCGATTTGGGTTGATCACCCCCCCCCCCCCCCCCCCCCCCCTCCCGCCATGATGCTCATCAGATGCTGTTAAATGTTCCGTGTGGTGTGCTTTCTTTTTGGGTCAGTTCTGCCATAAAAAAAGGACATCTGAAATCTCAGTGGAGCTACGTGGCTAAATGAAGGTTACATAAAAATGCAAGACAGTAACGAGGTTACGAAAAAAAGGAATTAAGGTGAGGTGACGGGCAGCTAGAGGAGCGGATGGTGGAGTGGTGTGAAGGTGTGTGTGTGTGTGTGTGTGTTTGGGGGGGGGGGGGAGTAGGGGGGAGTAGAATTGGAGTGATGAAGAAAGGAAGAGATGGTGGGCAGAACAGATGAGGAGAGGTAACATGGGATTAATTAAACAGCGGTCCTCTTTGTGAGAAACTGCAGTCGTTACTGCATGAACATGCTAATGACTTGTATCTGCAGTGGACAGGGATTAATGCGGTGTGCGTGTGCGTGTGTGTGTGCGTGTGTGTGTGTGTGTGATGAGTGGGCCACTGGGGGGTTGGTCTGTGTGTGCGTGCGTGCCTGCGTGCGTGCCTGCGTGTACAGGTTTCATTCCTGACAATGGCTCTCTGAATAGAGCCACGGCCGACAATGGCTCTATTCACTCCTTGTCGCCAATTATTTGATAGTTGCTATTATTAGGCAGTAAACTTGTACACTATAATGTTATTCAGATGAATACTTGACTGCATAATGCTTAGAATGTTATTTCCATTGTTTAGCATTGTTTAGACAGATGCTTGGTTTGATGCTCATCTGGTATCCTGGTTACTTCGTATCTCTAGCTCTCTATTTAACTGACCAAATTTGAACCTGTCAATTGGTTGACTAGGGTTCATGTCTCTGATCTCTGATCTTGATCTCGTGGATAAGTCTTCTAAATGCCGAAATTGGGAATAGTCTACTAAAGGTCTCTCAGCTCTCTCTCTCTCTCTCTCTCTCTCTCTCTCTCTCTCTGGCATCTCTTCATCTCTATCCTGCCTTAATAGAAAGAAACTGCTGGCTAACAGAAGGACAGCTTTATAGTAAAGAGAATCCGGAAAAAAGGAAACAAAACTGAATATATAGAATATATAGAGAGAGAGAGAGAGAGAGAGAGAGAGAGAGGGAGAGAGAGAGAGGGGGAGAGAGAGAGAGAGATTCAGTTGATAATAGACACTGTTTTATTCTTATAATTGTTTTTTCTATTAAAGTTGTCCTTTTTCTTGTTCCCCCCCACTGGCCCCAACACATGTAAAGCGTCTTTGAGTGTCATGAAAAGCGCTATATAAGTCCCAGATATTACTGTATTGGAAAAGTGTTGCTTGCCACGATGAAGATCAGTAAAACATGTTTGTTCATGAGATTTGATTACAACCCAACAACTCATTTATTTAGAACGTGTTTCCCCAGCTGACGCGCTCATATTGGCTGACAGGAATGTTGCGTAGAGGACAGTGAGTGACATAAATAATTAATGTCGGACAATAATGGCGAGGGCAGCATATTGTGCTCTTCTTGTTGTTTTACGTATTTAATCAGGGAAAGCAAACTGAGAATGTTTTGTGCACACACACACACACACACACACACACACACACACACACACACACACACACACACACACACACACACACACACACACACACACACACACACACACACACACACACACACACACACACACACACACACACACGCTACCTGCCAAGTTCCCAGTATAATCACAGTCTAGTCAAAGGTCATTGGTGCATTTTTGGGATCATGGGGCTTTGGAGGGTTAATTATCTTGGCCAGTGTCTCCTTGACCATGTGACAGTTGCCATTGAAGGAGAGGAGAGAGGTTCAAGCTGGTGTGTGTGGGTGTGCGTGTGTGATCTACAAGCTCGCAACGCCTCACAGTCTCGCAGCGTGACGCGCTGTGGGCTATTTTCAGCGTGCAACTAAAAAAGTCAGTGTACAATGACAGTGTAAAATGACTTGTCTTTTACTTATAGTGGATCTCAATTCCTTCCTAACATTTTAGTCTAGTTTTTATTTGTTGACGAAATTGTCAACATTCTTAGTCTTAGCTAAATTCTCATTTGGTTTCCATTTAGTTTTCGTCAGTGTGCAATGAGATGCGGGTTAGTTACACTCACTCTCAATCCTGTGATTGAATGTTGAGTTATAATTACATATAACAAATGAGAAATAAAGGTTCTGATTTGCTTTGTTTGAATACATAATATATACACACGCATTCAAATGAGACGACGAGAAATTCCCGCTAGCAGCCAGCCGTGGACATGCCGCTTGAAACTGGAAATTGGCTGAAGGCGCTACAGAGGAAATGCCACAGTGTCACCAAAGTCAGTAGGGTTATATTATGTTTGGAGAGTTGATACCTTGACCTTAGGCGCTATATATTTTACTCTGGAGCTAGAGCATACTGTAGGTCAAGGGGTCACTCAAATAGTTATGGGTGAGTGATCCGATACTATTGGAGCATGACTGTGCTCAGCAAGCTTCATGGCAATATACCCGTCATATTATATTTTGACTTATCTTGTGTTAACCCATTTTGGACTGAGGTCGATAAAAAAAAGGCTTCAAAATCCCCCCAAAAATCTGAAAAAGCCATGTTTCTATGTCAGTGGTGCTCAAACTTTTTCATGTCAAGGACCCCCAGAATTATCTCTATAGGGCCACGGACCCCCATCTCAAAATATGTAGTTCGCTCTGAAATATATATTCAAAGATTTGTGCCACATTTTCACGACTTTTCAAAAATAGCAGACCTACAAGCTCATAGATCATATGAGCTTGTAGATCTGCAATTTTTCAATAGCTAAATGTATGTAACACCAAAAGGGGTTCCCGCTCAAAATGGGTTAAAGTGGAAAGTGTTGCTCTTATGAAGGCGCACAGAGACAACAAGACAATCATAGCAATCCATCTAGTAGTTGATGGGGTATTTTGTGACAACCCTGACATCACCTGTGAAGACAACCAAATTGGCACAAGAAGAAAGAAGGAGAGGGGAAACGGGTGAAGGAATGAGGCTGGTGATGGAAGAGAGGAAAGGGAGAGGCATGCATGTGTCACTGAAACACAGCCAGATCACTTATCGTGCCAACATGGCTGTTTGAATCTAATTAGAAATTGATTGACAGGGAGAATCATACGAGTGGAAATGAAGACGCCTAGAGAAAACAAAACAAAAAGAGACCCAATTACGAGATGGGAAGTGATACGAGACCAAACAACCAGCAACAGCGAGGGATGCACCTTCACCCAGGATTACTCTGGAAGCTTTGCGAGAGTCTGTGTCATTTTTAAATGTGTTTACAGTGGGGAGGAGAGCTTAACCCCACAACAAAAATGTGAGAGAATGACAAACAACCACGGCAAACAACAATGGAGAAAGGCAGGAATTGAGAGTGAGACTGCAGGATGAAAAGCAGAGGTAGAGAGCAAAGCTATAGGGCAGGATCGCAGAGATAGAATGAGAACAACAACAACGATCGGGAGAGATTAAAACAGATGAGTATGAGGGAGAGAGTAATTAACTCTATGTTTCCTTCTATGATTGCTTTCACTTGATTTTCCTTTATGTTTATTCTTTTTTATTTCAAGTGATTTAAATTGGGTGGCAATTTAAATGACAATCGCAGGACAAGTTACATAGCGGATTATTTCAACATAGATCCATGTTCTTCACATGGATCTATGGCTGCACCCATACTGGACAAAACTGGATTTTCTTTTGCCCCAAAACAAGTATTGTATACATCTGTTGGCAGTACTGTATGTTATGCAGCACCAGTAGCAAGAGTCATATATTTAAATGTGTAAATATTTATGTGTTACCTGAAGTAAATTAACCATAATGTTGTAGTCATACCAACTGTGAATATTTCTCGTGTTGCAAAGAAATGAATAGATTTTGCTGGAGACAATGGCAATGACGCAAGGCTAAGGATGCAATGATGTAGCTTGAGCAGAGCTTTCATTTGAGCCTAATATGAAGGTTCTACGACAATGTTGAAAAATGGACATTTTGGAGCTGATAATTGGCGGCCTCCTAGATGACAAATCCATTGAGAAACGGACCTTTTCTCTCCGCGGTCACGGAACTGCCAAAAACAACCCAACTTATGCCTAACTCACACATGTGACATCACACAATCACCGAAATTCCGCTTCTTCTGAGAAAGCAACATTGTTCCATGCATTATCTGTGGCAAGGAGTGATTCGCTGCGACAGGAGACCTCCGTCTCCTGTCAGGAGACCTCCGTCTCCTGTCAGGAGACCTCCGTCTCCTGTCAGGAGACCGCCGTCTCCTGTCGCAGCAAATAGTGGTAAACAAAGGTTGAAGAAAGTTCAACTTATTTCTGAGGTTTGTAGTCAGACAAAGCAGCAACCTGTTAGTTAGAAACTCACTGTGGTGTGATTCTGAAGTAGGCGTGAACTAGGCATACAATAAAAACGTTTAGCAGAAAATCACAATTGCACGTGTGAACTAGACAAGTTCACGCCACATTCAGTATTCATGTGCAGGGAGTTTATAAATTCTGACCCGTGCTTGTGGCAAGTCGGTTGTGAGCTTGGGAGCTTTGCCTCCTCAGGGGAACTGGCAGAGAAGAGTGAGAGAAGGCAGGGCTGTGAGAACTGAATAATGAGAATCTGTAGCCTACTGTATAAAAGGGAGCGGCACAGCAGGGCATGCATTCTCATTGTTAGCAGTCAGGAATATTAATTGTAGGCTATGTTTGTATTTTGTATAATCTCTGAATGCATGTTGTCTGTCTGTCTGTCTGTCTGTCTGTCTGTCTGTCTGTCTGTCTGTCTGTCTGTCTGTCTGTCTGTCTGTCTGTCTGTCTGTCTGTCTGTCTGTCTGTCTGTCCTTCTTGAAAACCATTAATCCGATCGACTTGACATTTGACACTTTGTGGG
Source organism: Electrona antarctica (assembly GCF_951216825.1). Classification (NCBI taxonomy): domain Eukaryota; kingdom Metazoa; phylum Chordata; class Actinopteri; order Myctophiformes; family Myctophidae; genus Electrona; species Electrona antarctica. Next base: position 5,158,298 of record NC_136798.1, on the reverse strand, counting down.
GGTACGGCTGAGGACCCAATGGAGAGTACGAGTAGTGTTGAGTGTGAAGTTGATTGGCTGAAGGGTTCTCGACAACGCTGCAAGCAGCCAATGAAGAGGTTCTCAACCACACTGGGCGAGCAGCACGTCCAGGGTCTCTAGGTGCTGCCACACTATCTAAAGAGCCGCGGACGTTCTTGGCTGTCCGCAGCTTCTTTTTCCGGGTTTTTAGACAGCAGGTGGATGGAAAAGAAGCTCCACCTCCGCGGACGACTGCCGCGGAGGAGAGCATTTCCGGGAATCTGGCCGTCGCGCAAGTCATCCGCGGAGGTGGAGCTTAATTTCCATCCACCAGCTGTCTAAAAACCCGGAAAAAGAAGCTGCGGAAAGCTTCTTCTGTCCGCGGCTGTCGGCCGTTTTGTGCTTAGGTGTGGAAACACTGTCAGCAACGCTGCAGCCATGCAGCTGAATGGCCACACCCGAATTGCCTCACCCGGAACGGACACTAGTACTTCTCTGTTCAATATATTAATTGTGTGACACCACATCCACACAGCCTAACTATGCATGCACGCATACACATAATTTAGACACTTTTAAAAACATATGACAAAGTTTAGAGGGGATAAAGGAAAGAAGTTTGAAACATATTGGGTAGCCGGGGTTAAAAATGCTAAATCTTAAGGTCTACCCCCCCCCCCCCCACACACACACACACACAAATAAAGCCCATGGCAAAATGTCCTCCATTTCCTCATATTATTATTCTTGTAAAGACATCTAGTCCTCACAAAGTGCACTAGTAGAACACACAGTCATACACACTATGCTACAGCTATAAAGCAGAGGCAGATACGGTTGGCAGTCCTTTTGATGTGTTTGATGTCAGCACTCTCACAGACACCGCCTCAGGGTGAACTTTATACCTCTCTCTCTGTCCGTCCCTCCATCCCTCTCGCTTCTCTTTCTCTCACATGGAGAACAGAACCGATTTGTATAGCGAGAAAGGAGAGATGGTTTGGGGGGATTTGATCGGTGATCAATTTGTTTTGAATCATGTACGAATGTACTACCAGTACCTATCTTAGAGTATATATTAATAGAGACGGCACCGGATTTCTCCTCCCATCCACTTGCATTAAGTTGCTCAAAAGCGCATGAGGTGATTTCACTCCTCCTTCCGGGTAGGAACAGCTGCATTCTGGGATGGATTGCCCCAATAACATGAACGCGCTGGCCGTTGACTATCATTGCACCATTTGCGCGCGTTCACGTATGAAACATAGCGTTCACGTGTCATGGGCCCATGAACGTGCGCAATGCCAAATTCGTCCACTATATCCATTTCGCGTCAGGGTTTCCTCCGGGTGCCGTCTCTATAGCGTGTGAGAACGTGTACGTCACCAAGAGGGGGGCGGTGTCTGAAAAGCTTGGGACGGCCCTCTCGTGGGCATTAAATTCTAGCCCACATCACTCAGAATAGAGTGACGGTGGTATGTATTTGTAAATATTAAGCTCGTTCTTGGCGACAACATAGTGAACCAACACCAGGGTGGATAGAAAGAACGTCGGGCCCAAATACATTACAAGGACAAGGAAAATGTTGTGAACAAACACGGCTGTGCTTAGATACTTTGTTGAACATTATGTCTCTGCGCCCGTGCGCCGATCCAAGCCATTCTACGTCTTTTTGTAAACTTGTCAATCTGGGTTCCTTGATGCTGTCTCCATGCTGGAAAGCTGAACATCTAATTCCGTTTTCTGGCTCATTTCCTCAAAGTGACCTGCTGTGGCACTTATTTACTGAGCAAGTCTGCACCATTGTGAGGTCAGTTTAAAAAAAGAACGTATACAAGCACACGGATAGTCGCTCAATGTAAACAAACCAGACAAGCCAGCAAGTATGGCGGCCGCTACCACGTGACACATATGTTGACGCCCCCTCCAGGAGATTTTGGTACACCCTATAAATATATATACTCTAAGCCTTAGAGTCTAAGGTACCTATATGTGCAAGATGTGTTGTGCACCTGTGCCTATATGAATCTACAGGAACACATGTCAGACTGTTGTTAGTAGTATGTGCAAAACAGAGCCTTCTGACTGGGAGCGCAAATCAGTCAATCTGGTGAAGACTGCGATTTTTCATCATTAGAAACAACAACACTTTCGAAACCCTTCATCTCCCAGAAGGAAAAGGTAAAGGAGTTCAATGTTATCACAAATATGCTAAGGAAGTACTGAAACCTAAAATGTGCCATATACCAAAACAAAACATTTTTGAGTGAATTTTGAGTGAAAGCCTCAAGTGTAGCAGTGGCTCAGAGCCTCTGCCGGATGGCATCAAAAGCAGCGGATTCGACCGTTTGTCAAAAGTCTAATATCTCCCACAGTCCAGAGGAATATTCCTTTGGTCTAGTGGTTAAGATATTGGACTTTCACGCAGGGGCCGGAGGCCCGAGTTCGAATCCCGGGCGTTACACAAGCAACAAAGTATAAATAAATGAGCCTTTAATCGACAGTTGAACTAGGTACAGTATTGCCTTCTTCACCAGATTGGCAGCTGTGTTTCTTTCCTGCAGCTCGCGCCAGGTTCTACTCACGGTTAGCACAGCACAGAGGGGAATGTTACACCCTGGTGCCAGTTATAGCTCTGAGAGATGAGAGGAACCCTTCATGGAGAGAGAGAGAGAGAGAGAGAGAGAGAGAGAGAGAGAGAGAGAGAGAGAGAGAGAGAGAGAGAGAGGGTGAGGTAAGGGTTACGACTTACGACAGAAAAAGAAAGGTTACACTGTGTATTGAGACGTGACCCAATCTTCCAAGTTTCCTTTGATTTCTCTTATTATCGTCACCCTTCATCTTTCTCTGCTCTGCTTTCTCTCTCGGTCTCTCTCACACATACACAGGCACATACACAACACTTACACTGTGCACGCACGCACGCACGCACGCACGCACGCACGCACGCACGCACGCACGCACGCACGCACGCACACACTCACTCACTCACTCACTCACTCACTCACTCACTCACTCACACACACACACACACACACACACACACACACACACACACACACACACACACACACACACACACACACACACACACACACACAGACACACACACACACACACACTCTGTCTCTCTTGGTTTCTCTCTCTCTCTCCTCTCTCCCCCTGCACCGAATGTTCTGCTCAGCTCATAAAGACAGCACTACCCTGCTGCGTCTTACGTGCAAATTCACAACACCTCCACGCTCAGAATAGCAGTGCTTGTCAACATCTCAAACTTGGGTTTTACTCCCACACTAAACAATTAAAAAAATATATTTCCTCCTAATCCTCTGTCCCCTCCAGCCCCCCCCCCCTCTCTCTCTCTCTCACTGTGAAGTCAACATTTCTCTTGTGGCCGTGGGTGGTTGATTGGAAAATAAATTGTAATAAAAATGTGAATCCAGACTTGCTTAAAATGACACGCTGCTTACATCATGTCATGATGTTGTGTTGGTGAGCTGTGCAGTGACCCATATCACTGCACAGCTCTAGTGTGTGGTCCCTATAGTTGCTCTGGTGGTGTGTGACTATCATCAGCAGAGCCCTGGACAGGCTCCAGCATGTGCAGAACTCAGCTGCCAGGGTTCTCACCCACACCAAGCCCTGGCAGCACATCACCACCCCCACGATTATCCACCTACTCTGGCTTCCAGTTAACCACATGAACCCTCCTAGTGTCCCTATTCTGGGTCATGCACATCATAACAGGCGACCATTTGTCACAAATAACATTTGGTGTGAGAGCAGACGATCCACAGGCTACATATTACACGTTGCAGCGTGTTGTGCAGGTTGTCAGAATGGTGTGGATCGACCCATCCATTTGAGAATGTTCTGGAATGGTTTGACTTTTGGGGAATCCCTCCTGTAAGCAAAAGAAAGCGCAGGCGGGGGACCTGCAGGCTTTATTTCCAACCCAGGAATCACCTCCTACGGGTGCCATTGTAAGAGACAGCACTGGCAGGGCCCAGGCACAGCTAGCTGGCTGTCTTCTTTTATTTCCTGTCGTTATGTCATGTGCTTGTCTTTAGCTGCCTGCCTGCCTGGCCTGCTTGCCTGTTTCACATTATGCATCTGCTATTGTATGAATCCGGTTTGGTCTCTCTGTATTGTATGAATCCGTTTTGGTCTCTCTGTATTGTATGAATCCGTTTTGGTCTCTCTGTATTGTATGAATCCGTTTTGGTCTCTCTGTATTGTATGAATCCGTTTTGGTCTCTCTGTATTGTATGAATCTGTTTTGGTCTCTCTATGTCTGGTTACAGTATCTATGTCTATACTGTATAGTACAACTAACTGTACTACCTGTCACTCACTGACTCACTCACTCACTCACTCACTCACTCACTGACTCACTGACTCACTCACTCACTCACTGACTCACTCACTCACTCACTCACTCACTGACTGACTGACTGACTGACTGACTGACTGACTGACTGACTGACTGACTGACTGACTGACTCACACACACACTCACTCAATCTTTATTCGTCACATACAGATTAAAAAAGTAGTATTTCTAAAATGCAGTGTGTAGGTCAGCCATTTAAAGCACTTAGGAATACCCATCTACATTTACAATCCTAAACATAATAATAATAATAATACTGTATTATTATAATAATAATACAATAATAATAATAATAAAAACAATGTATTTCAACTCCAGCTTGTCTCAGTTCAGCAGGCTGCATGAACAGCGCTCGAGCGCTCGGTTTCTGCCCCCTCAATATCGTAACTCGTCTATTAGATGGCTCTGACCCCTATCCCTCCAAACCCATGTAAAGACTGTTAGCAGCACCTGCTCAAAATGCTGACGCTGTCGTCTGAAAATGGGCTTACCCCATGACAATCCCTTTGATCTGTTGAGCCCATAGTGCCTATAGGGAGTGGGGGGTAGGGGGTACCATTCTGCCCACTCAATGATATATGTTTTTGATAACACACCATGTGCTCTCATATGGCATATGGCAGCTCACAGGTAAAATTCCAGGGTGTTTAAGCGCTACTGAATTGTGCAGTAGGACCCGGTTCTGCCGTAAATAGCGATAAAGGTTGGTTATCTAACCAACATCTTCCGCTGTTAAGCGCAGGATTCACTGGGCTCCATTGATGGGTAATCAGTGACCTCTTTTTCGAGAAACATTGGGGGCTTAGTGGCCAGAGCACTAGCTAAACATGATCAAAACCAAATACTGTAGTCTTTTTTGACAACAAAAAGGGGAAAAGTGATCTTGAATACAGTTGCTGTCGGGCACAACCTTGTTTTTTCAACTTTTAATTTTTTTTGACCAATGCAATCCAAAACAAGAGCTTGTGACATTTTGGGGCGGGAACCCCTTTTGGTGTTAGCATTATGTTATGATTTAGCTATTGAAAAATAGCAGATCTACAAGCTCATAGCGCGCCACCGAGTGGCGCGCTACGAGCTTGTAGGTCTGCTATTTTAGAAAAATCGAAGAACGACTGACAGAAACATAGCTTTTTCAGAAAACTGTCAGGATGTAGAAGACATTTTTAGAATCTGATCTCAGGTCAAAATGGGTTGAATACACTGGATCCATATAATACCCTGAAAAGTAAAGTTCTATTTGACACATACAAGGTTTCCGCCCGACACGACAGTGACGATATTGCTTTCTGTGAGAAGTCCAGAAACATGTTCGCCCCCATTTGGCCTACGTTGCAGAGTGTTGGCCGGTGTGAGTTGTCCTACAATTGACCCTGAAGACGGCAGGACAAACATGCAAGCTGGGGGCAACTAATGGATCAGAATAGCAACCAAGACCATTTCAGAGAGGCAATAAGGTTATGTTGTTGTAGGTGCAAAAGGTCCGTGTGGACTCAAGTGCTTGTTCCATCCTAATAGGCATGTTGCTTATGAAAGCTATAAAAAAAGCAAGCTGTATCGAAGTTAAGTGAGATGGGGCCTGTGGGTTTTGGTTGAAAAGCTAGCAGTTACTGTATAGCTAAAGATAAAGCACATATATTGATTTGTGGGTCACTCACAGAAATGCATTAACCAAACAAATAACATGGTGTTAAACATGCAAGACATTGCTTCACTCTCACATTCAGTACCTGTCCTGAAAATTATGCATTACCATGAATATAACATTTGTATTAATCTCAATAATGCTAAAGTTTGATTGAGGTTGTATTTATTACAGTATTTCCCTTATGATTGCTCTCTTTTAAGTTATCTTCGGTGTGCACTGTGTTCAACTAAATAAGAATGCGTGTCAGTTTTAAAGTGATCTAAAGCCTTAAGTGCTCCATTGTGATTTCAGGAGTGTCATCCACTTCGAGAATCACAGTGATTGATGTAATTTTATTCACAGAGGCAGAAAGGTAGGGTAGGGTCAGGTTTATTTTTAATTGTTTTCTTCGATAAAGGTTTTCCTTCTTCAGTACTCAGGTTGTTGTTGCTCTTTCCCCTTTCTCTTCATCACTCCTCCTCTACCTCCTGTCCCGCCTCCTCTTCATCATGTTGCTCTTTCCCCTTTCTCTTCATCCCTCCTCCTCTACCTCCTGTCCCGCCTCCTCTTCATCATGTTGCTCTTTCCCCTTTCTCTTCATCACTCCTCCTCTACCTCCTGTCCCGCCTCCTCTTCATCATGTTGCTCTTTCCCCTTTCTCTTCATCACTCCTCCTCTACCTCCTGTCCCGCCTCCTCTTCATCATGTTGCTCTTTCCCCTTTCTCTTCATCCCTCCTCCTCTACCTCCTGTCCCGCCTCCTCTTCATCATTAGATAAACTCCGGAGTCCTTTAATTAGATGTTTTTGGCTCCAGAACACTTTAAAAACCTAGTTAAAGATGGATGGGGCTGGGGCAAAATGCTGACATGCAGGACTTAGCTTTGAGACCAAAGTCCTCCATACTGGATCTCATTAGCACTCCTCTCCTCTTCCAAAGCCATGTTTCATGAAAACATTTCCTCAATTAAAGTCCTCAATTATTAGTCCATAGCAAATGAAGGCCAAAGAGAAGCAGATGTGAATTGTGGTGATTTGGCGCTGCATGCATGGGGTACAGTAATTATTGAGTTGAACTAGCAAGATTTGCAGGTTTTTGCTACTGCAACCTTTTCTGTGACTGCACTTTTTTTTAGAATCATGGAGATGAACTCAGATTCCTTTACTAACAGTTGGGCGTGGGGGTAAAAGTATTAATAATTATGAAGCATTATGAACAGAGACCTAAATGATTTGAAAGAATAATGATAAATAAATATATACATTTTAAATATTTAAAATAAATATATAAATGTGTTATTTCTGTATATACAGTAGGCCTATAAGGTATTGTACATGTCATGTTTAATGCCATTGCTCCTCCTTATTTAAAAAAAACTATTGCAACTGAATGGCTGGAAAATGGAAATTAAGAGATTACATAGTACACATAGTGCATGCATAAACTTTCCTTAATGATTATATCTGGTATTCATTTATGATATATTTTCTCTATTATTAAGGTTATTTTTGCAGTCAGTTTGAATTGGTGGTGTGGAGGGGGGTGGGGCGGGGGTTGCGAGACATGGCCAAAGCATTTCGGGGGTCCTCAGCCAAAAACGTTGAGAACCCCTGCCCTAGAACGTCGCGGTCACCGCAAGTACCGTTACTTACTTACTGTGCTGTAGTGTACCCTACTCTCTCAGTAGCTCTGCTCACTGGTAATCTCAGATCTCTGAAAGTGGAGCTGAGATTGATGGCTGGCCTCGCAAGAGCTAGCTCACGGGAAAGGCTCTGATACACTAAATGTAACAGAGCCTTAATTATATTCATTGGTAACACCTGACACACAAATATGTCAATATGGCTGTCATGGAAAAAGGTATCCCTCTACTTCTCATTAACAGAACTTCTTTGTCCTCCCTAAAGATCATTGGTTTCTAGAGTAGACCTACTATTAATTGTGTGCGGGTGGGTCAACAGAACAGCCGCAGACCAAATTCCAGAGTGACGCTCGATCAGATTCACTCTGACTTAATTTTCTTCTTGTGCAGCTTAACCACATGCATGGCTGACAGACGAGGCTGTTGCTCTATGATCAATGCAATAATGGGTTTTGAGATTGGATACGGATTTACAAACATTTATCTGTGTAACATATACCAGAAGATCTTAGTACACCAGATAAGTACCTTCTTAAAATACTACTGGTAGCAGCCTGCTACTAGCAGGGAAAAAAGCAATAACCAAGAAGTGGCTGGCGAGAGGAGAGTGGACAGCCATTGTATACGTAATGTATATTGTTGTATTGTTTATTGGATCTTGTTTAGTCGATACACTTAATTGTTTTAGCTCATGCTCATTTGATTTAGCTATTTTGTCTCATCTGGTTAAGGAAATAGGTAGCTGATATATTGCACTTTTACCTTAGCGCTAGGTATACTCTTGGTTGCTTGTTTTTGCAGAAAATGCACTAAAAACTTCTGGTGATTAGTAGTTTTTGTTCCCTACCTATGTTGAATACACTTATTGTAAGTCGCTTTGGATAAAAGCGTCTGCTAAATGACTGTAATGTAATGTAATGTAATGTAATACAGAACATTATACGAAATGGAGAAACGTAATTTCTCCATCAGGATATGTATAGAGAAATTCTACAAGTACTGGTTGAAGTGGATAATATACATGGAAATAGATATTTTGTGAAGGAATTCCTATGAAGAATAGAGGTGAACATGTTATATATGGTGTTTCTGTAGGGTGGGATGAGTTTATTTTTATTTACTTATTTAGACATGTCATTACTCTTTGTCATTAACAATGTCATTGCTGTAGTTGTTCTGTCTGTTTCTTGTTGTTTTTTTCTTCCTTTCCTTTTTTCTTTTCCACATCCTTGTATTGTTTTACATGGCCTTGTACATTACATATGAAGATCGTTTTATCCTAACAACAACAGAAATGGAATAATGATGTATATAATATAACGACCATGGACTCTGCCATTGGAAGCGAACGGACTAAGGAGGACAGAAACCAGAAACGCCACTATGGGATCCTTGGTCTTTTAGGACTGTACGACCTGTAACTTAACCCACTGTGGGCGGGAACCCCTTTTGGTGTTAGCATTATGTTATGCTTTAGCTATTGAAAAATAGCAGATCTACAAGCTCATAGCGCGCCATACGAGCTTGTACGAGCTTGTGAGCTGTGATGCCCAACACCTACCTACCTGTTCTCTAAAAAAAATCAAAATAATAAAAACTCAATGATATATGTTTTTGATAACACACCCTGTGCTCTCATATGGCATATGGCAGCTCTCAGGTAAAATAAATTCCAGGGTGTTTAAGCGCTACTGAAGTGTGCAGTAGGACCTGGTTCTTCCGTAAGTAGCGATAAAGGTGGTTTATCTAACCAACAGACCATCTCCCGCTGTTAAGCACAGGATTCACTGGGCTCCATTGATTAAAAAAGAAAGAAAAAAAAGACTGTAGCTCTATGGACTGGGTGGAGGATACAGGTGAAAGTTGGACTGTAACAGAGACAGTTCACACCTTATACACTGTAGTATTTCGACCAGGTGACGCGCTGGACATCAAGTCATCAAGGTGAGAATCAAGCAGAAGACAAAACATTCGCATACAATAGTTTTATTACTGATATTTGCCTGATGCAGACCTAATAGGGAGACGGTCAAAACGTTACACCAGTAATACAAGTAAGTGTTTGGAGCATAAAACCGGTGTGAGGATGTTTTATCTTCTCCAACAGAGACAGTTTGCCAGCATCAGGGACCAAGCCCGTCGGTCCCATATTGTTTTTGTCTGTGTTTTTCTTCTCCTTCTGCCAAAAATAGCAGTTCTGGCTGAACCGTCCACATGTTCCTTGACTCATGAGGAACACATCTGTCACTTTGACCAGTAAGCACCGCCCTCAGAATTTCCGCCATTTTGAGCAGTTTGAAAAATGCTTAAAAGCTGATTTTCTGCCTGGATTTTTGTGCAATTTGCGTGAAATGTTCTACACACTATCTATCTATCCATCTATGCATCTATCCATCTATATGGACCATTATCTGAAATCCCAGTTGAAGAGAAGTTTGTACGTGAAAAAATGAACAGTAAACACATGGATAAAATGGATAATGACCAAAACCAGGACACACATAATTGTCATCAAAACACTGAATGATTTTGCTGTTAACAATAAAACAACTGATTGTGTCCAGATCGCTCAGTAGGTAGAGCTCTTGCCTTTGGAACACAAGGTCATGTGTTCTTCCCTGCCTGCCGAAAGCAAAAATATTTTCTACGGCTGCAAGTGCTTTTCCGTTTTCAGACGGCGAAATGTACAGTAGGCCTATGTTGTAAGTCAAATTTTAATGTGAACGATGGACTAGAAGTACAGAAGAATCATTTGCCATGCATGCAGTTTTAATGTGAATACTCATGTGGTTGTGCTCCGTCGTTTGAACTATATGGTGGCATGTGCCTCATTATGTGACTTGACATTGAGTTGTTCTTTTTAATAGTTGTTATTCACAACATCATAGAGTCTTATGTGCACATTTTAATGCCAATTGCACATTTTGTGACCTTAAAATTAATTAATTATCTCTGTATATGACACTATCCACTGGATTGGTTATCAGGAAGATAGACCCTTGGAGATCACTTTTTCATCATTTTTTCATCCTTTTTTTCCAACATTTTTTTCCAACATTTTTTTCCAACATTTTTTCAAATTTAAAAAAAATAAATATTTTCACATTTCTTTTTTCAAAAATAGCAGACAATGACGACGAAAAGACAAAGACGACGACAACAACGACAACAACGACTACATCCTGTAGTTTTGTCATGTAGTTTTATCATGTAGTTTTATCCTGTGGTTTTATCCTGTAGTTTTATCATGTGGTTTTATCCTGAAGTTTTATCCTGTGGTTTTATCCTGTAGTTTTGTCATGTAGTTTTATCATGTAGTTTTATCATGTGGTTTTATCCTGTGGTTTTATCATGTGGTTTTATCATGTGGTTTTATCCTGTGGTTTTATCCTGTGGTTTTATCATGTGGTTTTATCATGTGGTTTTATCCTGTAGTTTTATCCTGTAGTTTTATCCTGTAGTTTTATCATGTGGTTTTATCCTGTAGTTTTATCATGTAGTTTTATCCTGTGGTTTTATCATGTGGTTTTATCCTGTAGTTTTATCCTGTAGTTTTGTCATGTCGTTTTATCCTGTAGTTTTATCATGTAGTTTTATCCTGTAGTTTTATCCTGTGGTTTTATCCTGTAGTTTTATCCTGTAGTTTTATCATGTGGTTTTATCCTGTAGTTTTATCATGTAGTTTTATCCTGTAGTTTTATCCTGTGGTTTTATCATGTAGTTTTATCCTGTAGTTTTATCCTGTAGTTTTATCCTGTAGTTTTATCATGTAGTTTTATCCTGTAGTTTTATCCTGTAGTTTTGTCATGTAGTTTTATCCTGTAGTTTTATCATGTAGTTTTATCCTGTGGTTTTATCCTGTAGTTTTGTCATGTAGTTTTATCCTGAAGTTTTATCCTGTGGTTTTATCCTGTAGTTTTGTCATGTAGTTTTATCCTGAAGTTTTATCCTGTGGTTTTATCCTGTAGTTTTGTCATGTAGTTTTATCCTGTAGTTTTCTATTTTTCTTTTCTTGTTTCAATATATTAATAATATAATTCGGCAAACTTGTACTGACAAAGAAGAAACTAATTGGTGAACATGAATTATGTGATTGGACTTTAGAAGTTTGTCTGGTTTGCCTTGCAGATTAGTTTTCAAGCAGCACCACCACAATAAGATGACAGTGGGTGTTTCTGTTTGCAGGTTAGCATGTTGGCACTGCATGCAGGCTATAGTGAATTCAGTTGTCAACTTTTGGATGTTGTTTTTGTTGTGGTTTATATGCTGCATTTATGAGTCCTCACAAGTTCTGAGTTGTGTTTATTTAATATTTAATGCTGTTGTGTGGGAGTGAAAATGTTCCATTATTCATCTGAAAGCTGAACACCCTGCTGTTCAACGTGTCCTAAACTGCATGGGCACTATTCATTCAAGTTTGAACTGTAGATTTATAAATCCATCTGTCATGTACAGTATAAAAGTCATATAGTAGATGTGCAGTATCCCACTAGTCTTGCATTTGTTTAGTAAAATCACACCTGTGTGAAGTAAGTGGTGCAACTCCGTGTGGGCGTTCCGGGGGGGTCCCCCGGAACGACCCACAGACCCACAGGAACGCGCCCAGGTCCGGGTCGGTTCCAGCGAGCCGCGCCCCGCATCCAAAACGGTACAGAAATGACAGAGTTACCGTGTGGGGGTCCCCAGGGGGTCCCTCTATTGTACTGTACTGCACTGCACTGTACTGTACTGTACTGTACTGTACTGTACTGTACTGTACTGTACTGTACTGTACTGTACTGTACTGTCACACCCAAAATCATCATATATACATGTATATCCGGCGAGCCCGGACGGAACCGGACTTGGGGGGCAAGTCGAAGTCCTGGTTGTGATGCTCCGACCTCACTCCTCAGAGGTTCTGGTTGTGGAAGAGCTGACTGTTCAACACCTCTTCAGCCCCCAGGTTCTATGTCCCTTTCCCTGCCCGTTGGACCCTCTGACTCTGCCCTACCTGACCCAGCAGTGGAAGAAAGCTCTGGGGGGTTTCAGCCCCTTTCCCTGCCTTTTGGACCCTCTGACTCTGCCATACCTGACCCAGCAGTGGAAGAAATCTCTGGGGGGTTTCAGCCCCTTTCCCTGTCTTTTGGACCCACTAACTCCCTGTTCCTGTCAAGCAGCGGAAGAAAGCTCTGGGGGGTTTCAGCCCCTTTCCCTGTCTTTTGGACCCACTAACTCCCTGTTCCTGTCAAGCAGCGGAAGAAAGCTCTGGGGGGTTCCAGCCCCTTTCCCTGCCTGCCCCCCTTCTACCTGTACTCTCAAGCCTGTTCTTGTCCCCTCCTCTTCATGGACATTATGGCCGTCCGTCCGTGGAGGGAGGATACTGTCACAGTCACATACTTTGCCTGTCTAGCTCTTGTATGTCTATGTTATGTTCTGGTTCTATGTTGTCTTCCCCAGGTGTTTCTCATGTGTAATCACTAATCAGCCCTCGTCTTGTTCCCCAGCCTTTCCAGTCATTGTTTGGTGTCACTTCTTGTTCAGTTCAGTGTTTGTGACGTTTTCTCAGTTATTTTGTAATAAATCACCCAATCTTGGATTTTGAACTCTGTCTGCTTGCTGTCCTGCATGTGGGTCCTATAGCTCAGGGGTTCTCAACGTTTTTGGCGACGTTTTGCGACGTTTTTGGCGACAAAAATAATTTGGCGACCCCCAAGGGGTCGCGACCCACGGGTTGAGAACCCCTGCTATAGCTCACCACACCACCGAAACGTGACAGAAATATCCAGGATGTTTACAGAGAGCTGCTGGAGCACAAAGCAAGAACTTACATTTTTGTGTTGTTATCGTTGACATTATCTCAGATCATCTCAGATCATGTGCAAGAAAGAATGGACAGTGCACTTAAAGAGATACAGGAATTCAGTTGAATTAAAATTGTAAGACCAGGACAGTTTTAATGAGAATGGAAATATAAACAACTGGAGGAGGACCTTAGAATTTGGATATTCAATCACAGTATCACTGACTGAGCCCCAGGGGAAAAAGGTGAAACTTGGAACATGTCAGAAATGAAAGTAGGCTATACTATAATGGTAGGAAGGAAATTGGGCTTCAAAGTGAAGGAGACTGAAATAGAAAAGGCCCCATATATTTGTTGGGAAATTTGATAAAAGTATAGGTTGAGAGACATTATCATCCTAAAACTCCGGCACTGCAAGGACAAGCAGATGCTGTAATCACCGCCCAAGAAGCTTATAAGTTAAAGGAACCCTGAGTGACATCAAAGAAATACTTTGACCTTATCAAGAAGAGATGATGCCTACGCAGCTGTGTTGTGCCTGGAGGAGGGGTGATTCTGCTGTGCTGAGGTATGGCAAGCTCATCATCGAGCCCAGAAAAAGTTCTTGAACTATGTGTACATATGACTTTATGGCCAAGGCATCTTCTTATCCCAAACAATTAAACCCTTTAAAGCTCCCAAACAAAGCCTTCGTTAATTGCACATGTGTCTGTAGCATAGGAACAAGATAGATGACGTGAATAATTCCATTCTGTACATTGGCAGTGTCTGAGACTCCTATTCGGAAATTACGTATTGATTAAACCCATTTTGACCTGAGATCAGATTCAAAAAATGTCTTCTACATCCTGACAGTTTTCTGAAAAAGCTATGTTTCTATGTCAGTCGTTCTTCGATTTTTCAAAAATAGCAGATCTACAAGCTCGTAGTGCGCCACTCGGTGGCGCGCTACGAGCTTGTAGGTCTGCTATTTTTCAATAGCTAAAGAATAACATAATGCTAACACCAAAAGGGGTTCCCGCCGTGTGTGTGGCGTGCCCGGGCTAGCAATTTGTACAAAGCCGTGTTCCTGTTAAAATGCATTCAGATTGTTTGGATTGGATTTTGATTTGATCTTTATTTATCTTGAATAAATACAAAATTGTACAGAAACCGTCATACTCCATACATCTATAACACTATAACACAACCATTTGTATTCAAGAAGGAAGGGGCAGCAAAAGCTTTGTCCAGCCCCCAAAACAATAGGACAAAACAACAGTATAAATTTAAGTTTATATAACACACACACTGTTTTTACATAAATAAATCATAATACATCATATCGGCTAAAGTAAAGAGTCATTATAAAATCAACTGTCCATCTATAATTTTGAATGAGTGACTGCCTATTGCAGCACTTGGAACAGTTTAATATTGTTGCAAAGTTTAATATTTTATTTTTATCATGATCTTTCCAGAGTTATACCACATTTTGAAATGTTGTTTATATAATTGTCTGTTTACATTTTTGATTACCATCTTTCCCCTTAAAAGGCTTTTGAAGAATGCCAGGTAACCTATTATTCCAGGCTTTAAACATGATTTGTGCTGTTCTATAGAATGCTAAGTCTAGATAATATGCTATATCTAAATTACATATAGCCTTTGTATACACCTGCAAGGTCGTCGAGGCTAGGGCAAGTTCTAGGCCCTAGCTATTTTAACTCACCTCTTCAGACTCCTTAGCTCTAGCAGCTAGGGCTAAGGATATATTAGCATATTTTCAGATGAGGGTCGGCGACCTATTACATATCATTTTTGGGGTCCTTGACATCAAATATTGAGAACCACTGACATAGATACATGAGGTATTTCAGTTATTTTCACAATGAAAGTTTTAAAGAAAAAAATACCATTACCTTTCTTACATTAATTTATTTTGTTATATATCAATACAATCTTATTGTTTTGCAAATTATTCGGGGGCTTACTTGCAATATCCCCATGGCCCACTAGTGGGGCCCCGGCCCACAGGTTCCGAATCGCTGTTACATGAGAAACTGTAGAAGAAACTTTCACCAATCCACTTTTACCATTTAAGTCTCATATGACACCCAAACGTTGCGGAAGAATTTGTATGTGATACGAGTAAATAAATATGCATTTATTTTTTTGTTTCCTATACATTTAGTTTTTTATTATTTAAAAACATTAAAACAAAAACAAAATAATAATAATCATCATAAAAAAATAAATCACACCCGTGTGAAGTAAGTGGTGCAACTCCGTGTGGTGGTCCCGGGGGGGGGGGGGGAGAGTTCCAGATCAACAGGATCGGGCCGGCACCCTGGGTGCCGGCCCGATTCCGGCGAGATGCCCCACGTCCGAAACGGTTGAGAAATGACAGAGTTACCGTGTGGGGGTCCCTCTACTGTACTGTACTGTACTGGCACACCCGAAATCACCATATATACAGTTAATGTGCGTGTGTTTGTGTATGTGTTAGGTTGCGCACAGGTGGTGAAAAACAACCATGCTGTTTTCGTGCTCAGACGCACCCAGCCACCCACCCAGCCAGCCAGCCAGCCACCCACCCACACACATAGTCACTTAAGGAAGTGGTACTGTACTTGCACCACTTAAAAATCAAACATGAAAATGTTTTAAAGAAGTAGTGAAAATAGCAGATCTACAGGCTTGTAGATGCTATTTTAACTAGTTTGGGTCCCGGGGAGACAACACATTTCTCTTAGGTCTGGAGCTAAAACATTTGGGAACCATATGGTCATTATGGTATCGACTACCTAAGGCAAGAAGACACCAGCATGGTGCAAAGCAGTGTGTTATGATGAGAATGGTGCTTAATCACCATAGGACTTCATTATCCTTCCAGAGAACTAGTAGTTATCATGACATGCCCTCATTAAAGATCATCTGTTTTCTTTTGTCCTGTTCCGGTCATTAAATGTTTTAAAACCTGAGCTTTTAACATTCAGTATAGATGTTCTGTGGTCTGGGGTTTTCTGGCTCAAACAAGTGCTCTGATTTTCCTGCTGTTTGTGATGTCACAGCCTGCAAATCCCATATATATGTCAATGTGATTTGGCAGCAGATGTCACTGTTTTCACTGTTGTGCCTGTTTTCATTGCAGCTCAAAAGGCTTCCAAACCCCAGAGAAAACTCCAGACACAGCCACTGCATGTTCAAAGTACAGGTTTTTTTAGGTCATAAAAAAAGAAAAGAAAATGAAAATAAATGTAATGAAACCTTAAAGGATCTAGCTAGCTTGTACTGAACAAACAGGCATTGTATTGTTGTGTTGTGTGATTGCTGTCGTTTTGGAATTCTTTTGACATAATGCGTTAATACTCTCCTATCCTCTGAACTCTTGCTAGTACGGGTCGTCATCCTTATTCCAATCATACACATGGGATAGGCTGGGTCACTTCTTGTCATTCATTACCTTTAAGAGCAGAGCTGCACTCGGAGCAATGCATACTTGTAATTATCCCAGTGGCATGTATGAAAGTTAATTTCTCCAAGAGCAAACTGATGTCCCTGTGTGGGAGGAACAGAATGATCAAACACCAAATCTCCAGCATCTCAAACGGAAACCAAGAGCACATGATGAACTAACACATGCTGTTAGGTGATAAATATTTCTGGCACTGATCTGGAGAAACTTTACTCAGTGTAAACTCATATTCACAGAATAAACTACGCCCACAAAATCATGTGAACTTCCAAGGCAGCCAGCCAGCCAGCCAGACAGACAGACAGAGACCTTATCCTTCACAGAGGCAGCTCAACAGTTAGTGTTACGAAGTTACTGTCAGATACAGCAATACAATGGTAAGAAATACGGTAAGAAGCACCATCACTAATCTAACCTAGAGTTGACATCTGCATAGTGAAACAAATACATCTTCGCCTAGATGTAGGTTATTGTAGATGTTATTATGTCCTCGTCTGACCTTGAGCGAATGTCTGCCTCTAGGAGGTCTGCTGTGGAGGTGCGCGAGGTGATGCCTTAAGTTAATTGTGACCTTGATCCTAGCTTTGAACTTGGTTCATGATCTGGTATGAACATATTTGAGAATGATAACGTTGTGTATCTTTACCAATATATGATATGATATAAGATCTCAAATTAATGCATTCATTATTACTATTTGTTTATTGTTTTACTGTGATTCAATGTGATCAGGCTCAGACCTCATTCCAGTCAATTGGCTCCTCCCAGGGAAACTGCAGGCTTTTCTCATAGAAAATACAAGCAAGACACCATTCCTTAGTCATACCACGTTCACCCTCACACCTGTTTCCTCTGTAGCATTCATCTCCTTCCATACAAGCTTTGATGCTTTTGTCCAGAACAATGTCCCTGTAACACTGTTACTGCCCACGTGCTCTCAGGTGACTCCAACGGATTGAATCCCAGACATCCGTGGCGTGCCTCTGATTGTGTTACCTAGTTCATTCCCTGTTATGAGTTTTGCTGTCAGCCTCCGCAAACTCTGTTGCCATTCCCTTGACAGGACCCAAAACAATGTTAGTGTCAGGTATAGGACAATGGACATACTGAGCGTGTAAGGGTAGCCTATACAGTTAGTTGGCGGCCTGCATGTGGAATGAGATACAGACTGGGTGGGGAATGGACTAGGGATAGGGTTGATTCCAATGCATGACAAATTGAAAAGTGTAAACAGCTCCCCACAGTAGACCTAGACCCATAGGTGAATGCTGTGTGCTGCATAATGTATTCTCAAATAGGCCTACCCTACATCTAATCTAAGTTGTTGGTTTGGGAGAACTTACTTCACATGTACCTTTCACTAGTATTATTTTTATTTATTTTTGTAATAAAGCACTTTATTTTATATATATATATTTTTTGCGGCTTATTTTTTATAGAGGGACAGACAGTATAGGCTGACAGGAAATGGGGGAGTGACAAGCAGCAAAGGCCGTCGGGATCGGGAGCCCGAGCGTGGCACACTGCCAGGCCCGGGCTATACCGGCCAAGGTGCCTGGACCGCTGAGCCACGGCCCAGGCCGTAAATAAAGCACTTTAAAGCTGAAAATGATGGCCAATGTTGATGATAATTCAAAAGTTTTATAATGATACAAAAATAATATCGTATTGATATCGTGAGCCCAATATCGTGTATCGTACCGTGGAATTAATCACACCCCTAGCTGCTACTGTCTTTTTTCTTCTCACCCAATTTAACCCAACACCTTCAAGGTTGTCTTAACTCACTCAGTGCCACAGGACGCCTTTGGACGCCTCCCCTTTATCCACACAGAGCATAGCATTGTTGTGAGCTTGCAGATCTGGTATTTTGTTTGCTTTGTCTTGATGAATTGAATACATATGACCACATTGGGGGGGAAAAAAGCCCTCGTGGCTTTTTGTGTTATCCTTCTAGAAATATTCAATCAATCAAAAATATAGAATTTGTGGAAAAGCTTCAATAGGGATGCCAGATTCAAAGGCCCAAGATCCTTGGATAATGTGGGGAGGGAAAGAGTCAAATATATGGGACTTAAAATCAACAAACGCAAAATCAAGTCAGAGGGTGAACTTCAACTGGTTTAACCCATTTTGGGGCGGGAACCCCTTTTGGTGTTAGCATTATGTTATGCTTTAGCTATTGAAAAATAGCAGATCTACAAGCTCATAGCGCGCCACCGAGTGGCGCGCTATGAGCTTGTAGGTCTGCTATTTTTGAAAAATCGTGAAAATGCGGCACAAATCTTTGAATATTATATATATTCTTTCGGAATACTTTTTTTTATTTATTTCGACGTCAGGCCTAAATGGTTTAATAACAGTCAGTTACAGCCAGGACACAAACCTAATGACCCTGTCATCCTATCCTGGGTTGGAACATATTGTTCATGGTCTGTGTCGCCTTGAAACAAAGACTGATCCGCTGATGTCTATACATATGTGACTAAATTTGACTGAGGGACTGCCATTGGATTTTTTTGAATTTTCGTTTTTTCACGTCATATGAAAGCAGGGAATCATAGCTTCAAATTGACATATTGGTTGTTCAGTTTGACCCACCAGTTTTGGAGATATGGCTTATAGAGTAATGTCTTGCAGAAAAATGCGAGTTGAGAAAACTGGCTTGAAAGGTTCACTGCTGTGGTCTCTAACATTACACCTAGCTACATGTTTGGGCATTTATTTCATATTTACATGTCGATTTCAGCTCTGACACTTATTTCAGACATGCTTTAGTATGTGAAGAGTCTGCCTGTGCTATTAACTCATTTTGAAAAAAAAAAAGAAAAAAAAAAAAGTTTTTCTCCTCTGGTGAAAAGCGGTAATTTGCGCGATGGCAGGCTCTCAGTCAAATCTGGTCACATATTTATACTTGCATTAATATAACGAGGAACTTGTAGAAGGCGCGCTGGGAGCCATATGCAGCTGCATGAGAGAGGCAGGCAGACAGACTGAGACCATATAACCCAAGTGGGAGAATCGCAAACATGAGTGCAGGGTTGCCATGGGAACAGTGGTGGGTTTGTTGGGGCGGGGGCCGGGAGGGGGTTGAGAAGAAGCCACAGAGCAGTATGTTGTGGAGCACAGAACACGTACATCGCTGCCGCTGTCTGTCGGGCAGAAACCTCATATCTCCATATTTCAACTTTTTATGTTTTCTTTTTAATTGTTTTTTTTTATTGTTTGTTTTATGTAAATTAAAACGGCTTAACCCATTTAGACCTGAGAACGATTCTACAAATGTCTTCTAAATCCTGACAGTTTTCTGAAAAACCCCTGTGTTTCTATATATCAGTTGGTTCTCAAACATTTTCATGTCAAGGACCCCCAAGATTATCTGGAAGTACCCTCACTAAAAACGCCGGGCCAACGCTCCACACGTCCCAAACTCTTCTCCCTTCTGGCCCCAAAACTGTGGAATGCACTCCCCGTTGCAGTCAGAACTGCAGCATCACTCCCAATCTTCCGCCGTGGTCTGAAGACCCACCTTTTCAGACTCCATCATGGCCCATAGCACTTATCCTACCCCCTTAGATAGCACTTTTTAGACTTAGATAGCATTTGAAACAGACTTATAGCATGTCATGTAGACAGCACAATAATTGCATTGTATATAGTCATAGCACATCATAGTAGCCTACATATGTATAGCATAGTATAGTATATATGTATAGTTAATATGTATAGTGTCATTATATAGATATGTTCTAGTTACGTTCTTAGCTTACGCATGTTTCTTGATAAATGCATTTTATTTATGTGATGTATTCCCATACTTTTGTTCCTGCCTAATGTAAGTCGCTCTGGATTAAGAGCGTCTGCTAAATGCCTAAATTGTAAATTGTAAATTGTATCTGTATTTCCCCCCCCCCCCCCCCCCCCCATTTGAAAATATGTTGTTCCACGGACCCCCCCAGAAGCAAAGATTTGAGTTAAAAACATTCACTCTGAAAGAATATATATTCAAAGATTTGTGACACATTTTCAAAAATAGCAGACCTACAAGTTCATAGCGTGGCCGCGCTATGAGCTTGTAGATCTGCTAATTTTTCAATAGCTAAAGTAGAACATAATGCACATAAACACCAAAAGGGGTTAATTCCTGCCCAGAATGGGTTAAGCCATCTTTACCCTATCTTTACAATTGGTCCTCACAAATGCACATGCTATGGTACTATTTGTGTCTACTCACTCTGTGTTTCAGAAGATGGCTGCATGTTGACAAATTCAGAAAAACGCCTACCAGTGACATCATTGTTAGGCAGGGTTATTTAACAATAATTATAATATATTTTTTTAAGTGCGAACAATGGCTTCTTTTACAGCATGCACACTTTCCAGGAATAGAAAGCCTGTTTCTGGATTCCCCATCGATGATGTTGCGGTATAGGCGAGTTTCTAAAGTTTAGAAACTTCCCTACCAATAATCATTTAAATTCAAATCTCACCTGTCAGCTCTCCTCTGAGACACGGACCAAATAGACCAAAATGGTGCCATATTATCATGAGCCTTTGTGAGGACCTATTGCATGAAGATAGGTTGAAAAAGTCGTCCTTACTTCATCATACTGCTGTGTCACACAAAAGTAGCTGATCTACAAGCTCACTGAAAGTGGTTTGGTCTCCATGTCTGTGATTGAACCAATCTTGTGACTATATAATAGAGTTCTATATTGGATCCATTGGAACACAGGCTCTTTTTTCCATTCCTTGAAAAATCACAGTTCTTGGACATACAAGGTTTCCGCCCGACAGTGCTGACATCATACCATTAATTATACTTTGTTGTTATACTCTTACGTGTCAGTGTGTGTGCGAGGTAGCGCGCTGGAAGTGCGTGCGTGCGTGCGTGCGTGCGTGCGTGCGTGCGTGCGTGCGTGCGTGCGTGCGGAGAAGCATCCAGTATGACTTTGTGGAAGGACAAGTGAGTCTGAGAATATTGCACAGGGGGGAATTACAACATGCTGTGTAACCTCTCCTCGGCTCATGTAATATACTCTGCCTTGCGCTCACTATTCTAATGCCTTAATGTATGCTCTGTTGTACGACGGCATCGTGCACCGAAAACGACGGATGTACAAACATCAGAACCTGTTGCAGAAGCAATGCGTTGTGAGCTTGTCGATCTGCTACTGTCGGCGTACAAAGCCGTCATGAGGAAGTATAAATCATGCTTCAGATTCATACTGCATTCAGCATTTGTGCCAGAGAGGGGAGTGACTCCAAATGTGGGTGTTATATTGTAGATTATAAACCCTTTATAGGGCTCTATTTTCGTTCGAGCTTTCTAAAGCCACCATTTAGCATTGGGGAAGGGGCGTCTGTCTAAATCCCTAAAACACCTCCGCTACCCAGTGCTATATTGCTTCATAGCATTACGGTCTATGCTCATAGCCCATGGAAGAGTAATGCGTTGCTGCCTTGAAGTCTCACTTGTGCTGTAATCGCACACAATGCCTGGCACAAGCCAAATAGGCTAACTTCTTTGACTAGAACATTATATAAACACAATGGACACAAGGAAGTGACAGCTAGGCACTCACTTCTGCTGATTATATAGGACAATTACAAAGAGATGAGTAGGAGAATAAGGAGAGATGAAGCAGCAGCCTGACTCCGCGGACATCTCCATTGCAGGCGAGCGGTGCGCCGCTCTATACCAAACTAATTTGGCATTACGGCTTACGGGTGCTTTTAAACTCCACTATGTGCCTCCCCAAATGTGTGTGACCAAAATAGTAATTTAGGGGAAAGCGTGCCAACACGCCCATGACCACACCTCTAGGTGCAAATACCGTTGTCGGCATAATGGATATAGCGGGTGACGCTGGACCAAAAAAACCCATTTAGGGACAGAGTAAGCTCCTATACTCGTAATATTCAGTGGCTGACTTGCGGGCAAAGTTGCGGGTAACGGCAGTGACGAAAATAGAGCCCTATAGATACTGTCTACCCTTTGTCATTTTATCTAAGAACTTGCCAAGTATGTTTGTGTATTTGCAATAGTTCTCTATACATTAATTAAGACACAGATTTGTTGAAATTACACAGATACAGTGAAATAAGGCCATTTTAAAGTATAGGACCTGCATTTTAAGCCTGGTGCTTATTACATTTTCATCTCCGTAAATGTCTTGTGAGATAGCAATCATTACAGGCTATTGCATTTTCAGCCAGTACCTTCTCTATCTTGTCGCAAAATCCATAGTGATTTTGTGTGATGCTGCATGCCACCCATCTATTCTCATCATCACTTTGATTCTAGAGCTATCTTCTGAAGTGTACTGTTGCTGTCTCAGCCAGCTCTGCTCCCTAGGAATTTAGGAAAGACATCGTTCGATTCACCTGGTTAAATAAAGGCAATATGTTACAAGGAAAAGAAAGTATTATCTGTGTCATCGTGCACTGCTGGCTTCTATAGGACAAGACACTGGTCCTAATACAGCATGTTATATTAAACATCTCCGTCCAGGGGCACGGTGGCACAGTCGGTAGTGCTGTCGCCTCACAACTAGAAGGTCCTGGATTCAATTCCCGCTGGGGACACTGTGGGCGCTGGCGGCGTGTCCTCTCCTCCACGTCATCAGTGCCCATACCCGAGGTGGGTAGGGGTGGGAAAGGGCCTTTCTGTGTGGAGTTTGCATGTTCTCCCCGTGTCCCCTGGGTAGGTACCCTCACAAAAACATGCAGTAATCCTGGTCTCTAAACTGCCTCCCCCTGGACAGCCGGGGCGCCTGATGGAGGGGAAAGGAACTGGTTGGAATAACGTGTTCCTTCCACGTGCTACGTCCAACCAGGGAAACTCCCCCCTCTCAGGTGTAAAGGAGCGACTTGGACACTCATGCATGAAGGAAGCATGAGTTCAAGTCCGTTGCTCTCCCCAGGTTGGCGGAGGGTGTGTAGAGCCCAGGATCACATTAGATAATTGACATGGGTGAAAAATGGGTTACAAAATCGTGGGATAGAAATTATATACAAAAAAAAAAAACATCTCCGTCCATGGCAGCCAACGGTTGGATTTGAAAAGAGTGGGGGAAAAAAGTCATCCAGGTGGAAGCTAGCTGCAGTGGCTGAACTCTTTGTATACTACAACATTGACTGAATCCTTTGGCTGTCTTGCATCATGATTCACCATGCATCTACTGAGGCTATAGTGCTAAGATGAAGCGAAGTCTACATGTGCTTTCACATTAACAGATTCATATTTATTCAATATGTTTAACACCAGGGCTCTGAGGATATGGCAATGCCAGTGAGACAGTCCTACACTTTGATCCCAAACAAGATATCTCGAAAACTGGCCGGGCTTCAGAGCTGTATAGTCGAATGAAACATTTATACGTTTTTATTTGAGTTCCCAGAAGGCCTGATTCTTCCTAGCTTTCTATGTACCCCTTAGGCAAACAAATTGTTTATTTGGTACGGCTTGCACCAAGATGAAACGTGAGGCAGCGCATTGTCAGTCAGTCTAACAGTATCAGAAGACTTGATCCTGTTCGGCAGCAGCATGTTTGGCATGTTCAATAAAGCTGCTTTCAAATATCAGCACACTGACATTTTTACATTGTTGATTGAACCTGCAGTATGTGAAATATATGTGACCAGATTTGACTGAGAGACTGCCATCGCGCACATTACAGCTTTTCACCAGAGGAGAAAAACTTTTTTTTTTTTCCAAAATGAGTTAATAGCACAGGCAGAGCTGAAATCGACATGTAAATATGAAATAAATGCCCAAACATGTAGCTAGGTGTAATGTTAGAGACCACAGCAGTGAACCTTTCAAGCCAGTTTTCTCAACTCGCATTTTTCTGCAAGACATTACTCTATAAGCCATATCTCCAAAACTGGTGGGTCAAACTGAACAACCAATATGTCAATTTGAAGCTATGATTCCCTGCTTTCATATGACGTGAAAAAACGAAAATTCAAAAAAATCCAATGGCAGTCCCTCAGTCAAATTTAGTCACAAATATCAGCACACAGACATTTTTACATTGTTGATTGAACCTGCAGTATGTTGTGAAATATATCATTATTTGGGGGAAGGGAAATGTGGTATTCAAAGCCGTTTTTAATTATTTCCACAGTTTGGTTTGTAGCAGAATATCATGAAAGCCCATTTCAAAGCCCACTGCAAATATGATTACATTTTCCTTATTATCCTGTAGGTCGTTGATGTTATAATTAGAAACCTTCTCAAAATAGTAACTTCTTACACAGCACTATCTCAAAAATAATGAGGATAGGAACATTTGAAAGGAACACACAGCTCCCTATGACCTCTTGTGCTCCTACTCCGAAATGGCCATCCGACAAGTGGCTATATACGTTATGCCATTCTTTTCAATCAGATCCCTTCCTGCATCCAGATGCATTTCTTTTTCACCATTGAGCTAATAGAGTCTGCCTGCTGGCTCAAATGGATAAATTGAATCTTGACCGGTCAAAGTTCGTGTCAGATCCTGTGTCTTTGACACAATCTAAATGTCTCCGTAGAACAGCTGGGGAGTTATATTGTATTAACACTACTACTATACAGATTGGACATATTAAAATGTATTCATAAAAATGTTAGAATACATAGTGCCGCTTTAAGTAGTTACATAGTTGAAGAGTTGTGCCAAGCATATTCAATTGCAACAATCTAATGAGGCCTTCCTGTCAGTTGGACTGATCCAGGGCCCTTAGAAAGGACAGTTTAACCGACTTTTCTTGTAAACCTTGTGACTCACATCATGTTTCTTTTATTAGAACTGAGTAAACAAAATCCAGTAAATTTCAAGTCAGACCACTTTACTATATAATATCAAATCTGAAGCAAAGACAGAATTCCTTTAATATGCTGTTAATACACATGATACAATTATATGTGCACAATAGTTTTCAAAGCATGGCTTAATTTAAAGTGATCACTGTAGCTTGGGGAACCAAAATGGCAAGTTAAAAGTAAGGTAACTAGCAAGTAATTATTGGTTATCTTATCTTGGTTTTGCATGTAAAATAATGTGCCTTTATCATTGATGCACCCATGATATGTAGTACACTCCAAAGGATATCCTTCTACAGGTACAGAAACAAACATAGAAACATAACATCAAATCAAAGTCATGATACTGATCAGTGTGAAATAATCAGGGATTCTCTGCAACAAAAAAAAAGCCAACGTTTGTGTTTTTAAATATGCTAGTTTTAATGATTGAAACTGGGAGATCACTGGGAAATAAACTCTGGGGGGGGGGGATTCAGTTTGACTTTGCTGTAAAATATACAGGATTATAAAACAAAGTCCCCTGCGGAGCCAACAGTCGCTATACGACTATGAACAGAATCCACCTATTACAATGTTCTGGGGTGCATTTCTCTAATAGCATGTTCAATACAGGTGGGCTATTGTCGCCTTCCCACTCCGGAGTGGGAGTCACTACCATTTTCGTGTCCGTTGTTGTGCCGTGAAGGCCATTTTGAAGTGCTGCCATGTCGATTACAGAAGACTCATGGCAAGATAATTACACTGTGAAAATCATACTCTATTATCTGTTCTCAATCTATCTGGCTCTATGTCTATCGCCCTCCCTCCCTCAATCTGTATGTCCCTTCTTACTCTAGCCGTCTCCATCCTCCCCTTATATTTGCTCTATCGCCTTCTCTCTTTCTGCCACCTCAGTGTTCTCTCATAGGATAGTGATGAATTACTGAACCGGGACTGTGGGCTTGACACTGTGTGCAGAATACCACACACGTCATAACAACAGGTAACCATAATTGACAGTAAACCGACAGAAAGTTGATGGGGAACAGATACAGATATTGGTGGACTAGTTTGGGGGGGGGGCAAACTAGTCCTTCAAAATGAAATCCACTACGATGACCTGTTAAATTACCTGTTAAAAAGTACAACCCAACATAATCCAGTGGAATTTTGAGATTTAGCTAAATAATTTGGTCAGGTACAGGTATGCAGATTTTGTATCATTTTGTATCGCTATAAAAAGAGCATGCATGCATGACCCCAAAAAACAGTGGGGATGGGAACCCCTTTTGGTGTTAGCATTATGTTATGCTTTAGCTATTGAAAAATAGCAGATCTACAAGCTTGTAGGTCTGCTATTTTTGAATAATCGAAGAACGACAATACATAAACATAGCTTTTTCAGAAAACTGTCAGGATGTAGAAGACATTTTTAGAATCGTTCCCAGGTCAAAATGGGTGAAGTGAAAGTTTACAATCTGAATCTAACCATATACTGGTTATGGACGTGTACGCTATAGGCTCTCCGGGTCATCCAACTTTTGACGTTCTAGGCCAGGCACCGTAGGTTGTCCGCTTGGAGGCTGTTCAGGGCCTTGTCTCGGAGCTCGCCCGGGCTCACACACCTCAGGGCCCCCATCGGGACCAGGCTGGCCTTGGTCTGTCCCATCCACTGCACCAGAGGGCTGATGTTACAGTCACACTGCCAGGGATTGTCATGGAGGTACAGCCTTTTCAGATCTGGTGAGAATTAGAATGAGGTCTGGTGATGATCTGAGTCATGATTCCAAAGAAATAAATATGTCGGTCATTCAAGCCAAAGATTATTATTTTTTTTGCAAATACACAACATTGATGTTACTAATACTACTTTGTTTCTTGGAGGTATGAATTGGAAAAAACTATGCAGGTGTCATGGATAAATATATGGATCGGCATCGACGGCATGATAGAAATGCTCGGTAAAAGCATTTCAAGACAGCTTAAACTGAAATAATAAACAATATACAAAATACCCTACTCTTTAAAATACATAATACATGTTGTGTGATTTCCATCACACGCTGGCATGTGATGAAAATAGCGGGTCGCTGAATATGTTTTTGGCCACTGTTTCCATTCATGTCCCTTGTCTGTTCCTTTGAAAAGGGGACAGCATGGCGACGGCATATTAGTGCTAATTAACCCATTTTGGCCTGACCTCGAAATTTAAAAAAAATATTTTAAATCCTCCAGTTTTCTGAAATAAATATTTTCAATTTAAAAAAAAAATAGCAGACCTACAAGCTCGTAGCGTGATGAGCTTGTAGATCTGCTATTTTTCAATATCTAAATTATAACATGGGGGGGTTCCCGCCCAAAATGGGTTAAGATGTTGAGCTTCAAAAGCACACAACCTTGCTGGTCTAGGTTCAAATCCCAGGGGCTGTCCATTAGTCTGATGGCCCATGGTGGTCTGCATGATGGTTAGTGTGAGGTTAGAATTGGGGTTAGTTATAATGTGAAATGTCAGACCAGTGGTACTTTGAAACAACTGTTTCGGACTGTTTTGGCATATCCCAAATCCCACCACAATCATTATCCTGAGCCCCCTCAACACTTTGTCTTCCCCTCTGCTTTCCTCAACGCCTCAATAAACACACACATTAAAGTGGGTGGAGAAGTGGTTGCTCTCCTTTCCAAAAGAAGAAATGGGACAGTGAGAGGACAAGTCTTACCAGGCAGCCGGGTGAACATGTTTGGGTCGACCGTCTTGAGGCGGTTTCCGCTGAGAGCCAGCTGGGAGAGTTTGGGTGTGCTCTGGAACAGATCCACGGGCAGACGCTCGATCTGGTTGTTACGCAGGTAGAGCTCCTGGTACAACAACATTCATATACATTGTTTCAGGCATTGTGTAGCTCATCATACAAGCATACATGCAGTGGCCGATGTTGTGGTGGCACGTGTTGTGGTGGGGTTTTTTTTTTTACGGGCTATTTCTCTAGCCTCAAGACCTAGCCTCTTCAGTGCATTGTCAATGCATTTCAATTATAATATCCTCTTAGAAATACAAGAACTACAAAACTACCGCATGCAAAACATGGCATTTGACTAACAATAGGTTAACAAAACATATTGTTAGTTCCACATTTAAGCTGGTTGAACAATATTGAAATAATAATGTGATATATTGTATTCCAAAAATACAACGGAGATAAATATAATTATTTAAAATGTTTCTTTCAACAATGAATCATCACCAAAAATCCTCTGTCTGTTGATTTTCACAACACATGCATGTTTACAATGTATACAATTTACAACATTATTGCCATATCATATGGTCCATACAAAAGTCATATGCAATTTACAATTTACAATTTAGGCATTTAGCAGACGCTCTTAATCCAGAGCGATTTAGGCCTACATTAAGCAAGAACAAAAAAGCATGGGAATACATCACATAAAAAAGCATTTATCATGAAACATGCGTACCGTAAGCTAGGAACGTAACAGTGGAATATCTATATAATGAAACTATACATATGCAGGAAAAAGTGTAATGATGTTCTCACCTCCAGGTTGGTCAGACCATCTAGTGACGCAGCTGTCAGGGTGGTCAGCAGGTTATTATCTAGAACCAGCATCTCCAGAGTGGACAGAGGTCTGAATGCTCCAGGAGGAATGGTCTTCAGACTGAGTGTATAGGAGAGAATTGGAAACCCTAATTAAATTGAACTTGGAATAGAATTGTATTAACCCATTCTGGGCGGGAACCCCTTTTGGTGTTTTAACTAAGCATTATGTTATACTTTAGCTATTGAAAAATAGCAGATCTACAAGCTCATAGCGCGCCACCGAGTGGCGCGCTATGAGCTAGTACTAGTACTGGTACAACCACTGGTACTAGTACTGGTACAACCACTGGTACTAGTACTGGTACAACCACTGGTACTAGTACTGGTACCAACCACTGGTGCTAGTACTGGTACCAACCACTGGTACTAGTACTGGTACTAGTACTGGTACTAGTACTGGTACCAACCACTGGTACTAGTACTGGTACAACCACTGGTACTAGTACTGGTACAGCCACTGGTACTAGTACTGGTACCAACCACTGGTACTAGTACTGGTACAACCACTGGTACTAGTACTGGTACCAACCACTGGTGCTAGTACTGGTACCAACCACTGGTACTAGTACTGGTACTAGTACTGGTACTAGTACTGGTACCAACCACTGGTACTAGTACTGGTACAACCACTGGTACTAGTACTGGTACAGCCACTGGTACTAGTACTGGTACCAACCACTGGTACTAGTACTGGTACAACCACTGGTACTAGTACTGGTACTAGTACTGGTACAACCACTGGTACTAGTACTGGTACCAACCACTGGTACTAGTACTGGTACTAGTACTGGTACTAGTACTTGTACAACCACTGGTACTAGTACTGGTACAACCACTGGTACTAGTACTGGTACCAACCACTGGTACTAGTACTGGTACTAGTACTGGTACCAACCACTGGTACTAGTACTGGTACAACCACTGGTACTAGTACTGGTACTAGTACTGGTAACAACCACTGGTACTAGTACTGGTACCAACCACTGGTACTAGTACTGGTACTAGTACTGGTACTAGTACTTGTACAACCACTGGTACTAGTACTGGTACAACCAGTGGTACTAGTACTGGTACAACCACTGGTACTAGTACTGGTACAACCACTGGTACTAGTACTGGTACTAGTACTGGTACTAGTACTGGTACTAGTACTTGTACAACCACTGGTACTAGTACTGGTACAACCAGTGGTACTAGTACTGGTACAACCACTGGTACTAGTACTGGTACAACCAGTGGTGCTAGTACTGGTACAACCACTGGTACTAGTACTGGTACAACCACTAGTACTGGTACAACTACTGGTACTAGTACTGGTACAACCACTGGTACTAGTACTTGTACAACCACTGGTACTAGTACTGGTACAACCACTGGTACTAGTACTGGTACAACCACTGGTACTAGTACTGGTACAACCACTGGTACTAGTACTGGTACCACCACTGGTACGAGTACTGGCACAACCACTGGTACTAGTACTGGTACAACCACTGGTACTAGTACTGATACAACCACTGGTACTAGTACTTGTACAACCACTGGTACTAGTACTGGTACAACCACTGGTACTAGTACTTGTACAACCACTGGTACTAGTACTGGTACAACCACTGGTACTAGTACTGGTACAACCACTGGTATTAGTACTGGTACAACCACTGGTACTAGTACCGGTACAACCACTGGTATTAGTACTGGTACAACCACTGGTACTAGTACTGGTACAACCACTGGTACTAGTACTGGTACAACCACTGGTGCTAGTACTGGTACAACCACTGGTACTAGTACTGGTACAACCACTGGTACTAGTACTGGTACAACCACTGGTACTAGTACTGGTACAACCACTGGTGCTAGTACTTGTACAACCACTGGTACTAGTACTGGTACCACCACTGGTACTAGTACCACCGGTGGTACTAGTACTGGTACAACCACTGGTACTAGTACTGGTACAACCACTGGTACTAGTACTGGTACAACCACTGGTACTAGTACTGGTACAACCACTGGTACTAGTACTTGTACAACCACTGGTACTAGTACTGGTACGACCACTGGTACTAGTACTGGTACAACCACTGGTACTAGTACCACTGGTGCTACTTGAGCCCAAAAAAGGAGAAAAAAGACAAAAAGGGAATGAAATCTTGATATTACTACATACAGGTAGTTCTTCTGACCAAAGCAATTGGTTGAAATAGGCTATCCCGGATTAATGATTAGACTGAGTTTTGTCAGAGCAGCAGCGTTATTGGCTTAGGAATGGAACAAAAAGGAATCCTTGACATGAAAATGTTTGAGAACGACTGACATAGAAACATGGGTTATTCAGAAAACTGTCAGGATTTAGAATGGGTTAAGCATGCCCCCCAGGACAATATTTATGAGATCCTAGAATGATGGGGAAATCATTTTCCAGGGAGATCATTATTATGCATTAAGTGCAAGTTCAGTGCTGCTGGGGCATGTGGTATAGAACAGTTGTTCTCACTGTGTTAGAACATGCTACATATGGGTGTTAGTAGTCAACAACATCAGTGGCGTGCACAGATAGACACTAGGTGGTTCTAGAGCACCACCTGCCTTTGCCCTGTGGACAGCCCTTTTGGAGAAAACAAAAAAATATATATATATATGTTTTTATTTCTTTTTTTTGTACAGTGTACAGTATGTGGAGTTGTCACCATGGTCCACATTGTGGACCATGGTGACATTGATCAATTCTTGATTAAAAAAAAAGCTTTCAATATATTATTTATGCCCCAAAATCTATAAATCTCACACCCATTTACCGCTACCATTATTTAATCCCTCCGTCGCGTCCTGCCAGGGTTTTATCGCGCGTGACACTTACTTTGAAGAGCCAAATAGCCGTAATCGCATTTTACTATGAAACCATTCCGTGTGTGTTGACGAAGCTGGTGCTTGTTCTCTCGGTCGGTGGTGGAAAAAGTGGACCGCGAGTATCACAGCGCCTGCTACAGGCCGTTGAAAACGCTTGTCTGGGACAAAGCGACCCCTGCAATGTCGCTTCTGTGAGATAAAGCCGTCTGAAAACAGAGCCGGCAATGTAAGTGGATGCGCGCGCATTTTCAAAATGGCCGCGCCCATTGGGTCAGAAGCATAACAAAGCTAACGGACGGTAGATTTCGATACGATCGTATTAAAACATGCATTAATGAATACATCGCTGTTAAAACGGCTTTTCCGTTTGTGGCAGGCTACAAGATTCTACGTGTTAATATTCCTATGTTCCTGGCGGGCAAACGATTAAGGCAACTGGCCGGTTCCACGGTGCCCTTTTTTTTTCACTTGAGCACCTGCCCCAGCTCTAAATGTCTGTGCACGCCACTGAACAACACAATATGGTACAGTATACTGTAGCAGCTAAAGCTCACCTGTTGTTGTCTAGGTTGAGAAACTTGAGCTCCTGAAGGCCGGCGAAGGTCTTCGGAGTGATCTTCTGGAGACGATTCAAGGCCAGATCTAACACCTTAAGCGCAATCAGAGGCTTGAAAGCATTCGACGGGAGCATGGTCAGGGCGTTTAGCGGCAGGTCGAGATCTGACAGGTTCTTCATGCCCACAAACATGTCGGGTTTCACGCTGCTGATCTGGTTGTGACCCAGCATGAGGAAACGCAGGTTGAGAAGGTCCTGTTTGATGGCAGAGGATGAAGGGAAGGACGCAATTACAAGGAGGTCGGAAAAAAACAGACCTATACATTTCGAGGGACATGCTGCAGAGTAATCCAGCTATTTTATTCCATTTCTTCCTGTGTATTTCTTAAAATACTTGCATTGGATTGATCAGAATACTGTAATATGGTTAAATGGAGCATTTATATAGTGCCTTTATCCAAGGCGCTTTACATAGTGCATTACATTCACCCATTCACACACACATTCATACACCGATTGCGGCAGGAGCCATGCAAGGTAGCAACCAGCACATCAGGAGCAATTTGGGGTTCAGTGTCTTGCCCAAGGACACTTCGACATGTAGACAGGAGTAGCCAGGATTCGAAACCGCCGACCCATGGATCATTGGACGCCCTGCTCTACCTCCTGAGCCACAGACGCCCTAGTTAGTTCTGAATTTTTAGTTTTTCAAAAGGAAGAAAATACTGTCTAAGTAAAATACAAATTCAATATCTTACAGACATACATAGTACATTTTGGAAAGAAATTGGAGAAATTAGCATAGTCAGGAAATCTATTATAGTTGTCTTTGAAATCAGTTCTACCTGAAATCCTTTTGGTGGAAGTTGGGTGATATGGTTGCCATAGAGATTGAGGAGCATCAAACGTCTAGCGCCAGAGAAGGCCTTGGGGTGGATGGACCTGATAGCGTTGCGTTCCAAATTGATACTCTCAATCTTTGGGATCGGCTTCAGAGCATTAGCCTTGAGGTCCGTGATACCGTTCTCACCTTCAGGCATGAGCAGAAAGAAAGTTGAGCAAAATGTATTTAATATGTAATCGATCTCATTAATTTGTTAAGTTATTTTTATTACATAAGTCATTTGATGAAACATATTGTTGCTGTCGGGCTGAAACCCTGTGTCTCCTTGTTTCAAAATGTTATGCTTTTCCTGTAAATATTAATGCCATAATCCAGTGTCACTCAAAAGTAGCAAAAATCTACAATCTTAACACTATAAGATGTAGCGTGTTGTCAGTTTATATGTAGATCTGCCATTTTTATTGAAAAAAAATATATATATATACTGTGTGCACGCACGCATGCACGCATAAGTAGCCTTGCCGAGCCATAAGGCCCATAGGGCAGGAGCCTATCTCCTGTTTCTGTAGCGTGAGGCAGCTTGATGTACAAGTACACCCCCTGGACATGACACTAGTATGTCGCAGGGACTTACCCCCAATCCAACCCTTGATGCTGAGTGTCAACCAGGGAGGCACTGGGTCCCATTTTTAGAGTCTTTGGTATGACCCGGCCGGGGATTGAACCCCAACCTCCCAGTCTCAGGGCGGACACTCTAACCACAAGGCCACTGAGCCGATTTTGTGCGTGTACATGCACGCATGCACACACACAAAATACGAAAGATGTACTGTATACAAAATAAAGTGTGTGAGAGTGTCGGAGTGGTCTGTGTGGGGGTTTTATGAATAATTAAATAACCAATGACTGACGAGTATTAACAAGATCTTGTGACTAAATAACCACGTTGGATAAAATGGAATGTGTTTTATTATTATTATTTATTTAATTAAGTTTCTCCCTATTTTGTGAAAAGTTACGGTTTTGAACATATACTGTATACAAGGTTTTCACCCGACGACAGTGACAATATAATACCTAATTTCAGGATCCAGGCATCGGCGGGCAGCTTGGACGGCAAGGCCCGCAGTCCCTTCTTATGACAGCTGACCTCTGACCTTTCAGGACTGGTCCTCCTGGAGCACTGACAGACGTCAGGACAACCCTCCACCTGCACCTGAGCTTCCACCACCCACGGCACAGCTAGCACCAACCACCACATCACACACTGCATGTCCTTCTCTGAGGCGGACACACGCGCAAGCGCACGTGCATGTGCAGTGTGCACGCACGCACGCACGCACGCACGCACACGCACGCACGCGCACACACACGCACACGCACACGCACATGCACACGCACACACACACACACAAATGCATGAAATGGCCCCACAAACACACATACTGTACGTATGCATTTTCCCAAAAACGCTTTGACATATAGTCCACACACACACACACACACACAGACACGCACACACACGCACGTGCGCGCACGCACACGCACACGCACACAAATGCATAAAATGGACTCACAAAAACACATACGTATGCCTTTTCCCAAAAACACTTTGACATATAGTCCACACACACGTACACGCACACACACACACACACACACACACACACACACACACACACACACACACACACACACACACACACACACACACACACACACACACACACACCACTCTAAATGGATAAAACTATGGTGCTCGGGTTCAGTGCCACTTACTCAAACCAGGTTGCCGTCACACTTAAAAAAATCCCCTTGATTTTCCGGATGTCCGTCAATTTAGTTTTCACCTCTCGGACAGATCAAGTGCGATTTGTCCTTTGAACAATCCGTGCTGTAACTGCTCCTGTTAGTCAGAGATTATTAGCTTCTTCGACCTGCCTGAGAGGCAAGTATAGTTCAAGCTTTCCCTGTCAATTAAAAAGAAAGGCAATCTTTATAGATCACTTAACCTAAAATCCCTTTTCTTTTTTTACTTGCTTTAACACCAAGAGTATCACAGTGAGCCATCGGTCCTCTCGCGTTGCTCTGAAACCATCGTGGAACTTCCCAGGCTCTGCACCTTCTGCAATGTCTCAGAGTCTGGAGAAAAGTGGCATCCACAGATTATGGCAGGGATCCACATTAAACACCCAGGTCAAAATGCCAGGTGTGTCTACTCTGTGTGCATGTGAGTGAGTGTGTACACATGTAGACACATGCGTGCCTGCGGTCATGTACAGTATAGCCTACAGTATGTGCACATGCAGAATGACAAGGCAATCAGAATTATTTGTACTAGCCCTTACCCGTTGTGGCCGTCGGGGGTACTGCGCCCTGGGTGCGTTTTTAATTCACTAATAAATTCATTATTAATGTGTAAAATCAAAAAAAGGGCTAAGTTAAGACCTCCATATTATTATGGTCAATGCCTGTGTGAAAAGTGGGAGCGATTGGTGCAGGTGGTGAGGAGATACGGCGGTGTTTCTGACACGCATTCATTCATTCAGACAGACAGACATTGACTGAATTATAGTATGATGATGATGATGATGATTGCCTAGATACTTGCACACACAAGGAATTTGTATTGGCGAGGTTTCCGCATTGCACTGAATAACAACAGCATGGTGACGTCTCGGTAAAAATATTAAGACAATGGGCCGGATTCACAACGCCGTTTACGCTCATATCGTGAGCGTACGGACATTTACGAGCATTGCCACGTTACGTGTGGAATTCATGAACTTGAACTTGGCCGTGACGTTGGCGGACGTTGGTCGTAAAATCTGCTCAGATCCAAGTCAGCTCGAAGGGTGGTGTACCATAGTGATCAAGGCATGCGTATATTTATTTAGAAGGCTTTAGCCTTCATGCTGAATCAATGAATAGTCCCCAAACATAAAAAATGATATGCATGTGCCCAGCATTTGTCAACACACTCACACACACAGAAAATGTGTCAACTACTTAGCTTGTGTTATGCTGATGCAAATTCCACTGGTTTGTATTTGTATTTATTTTGTAGGCTATGTAGTCTCATTCAGAGCTGAATTATTAGGTCGCTGATCAGCATGTTGACAGACTCAGCCAATTAAGGAGAAGAGCTAATAATAAGAAGCTAATAAGTGGACAAACGGAGACCATGGGATCATGTGTCCATGTTGTCGCCATGGGAAACAGTCGACAGGGGAGGGGGGTGCTGACTGAGCTGATTCCATTAGTGATGAAGGAGAAAGATGAAAGATCCTGGGGGCAGGGTGGCACAGTCGGTAGTGCTGTCGCCTCACAGCTAGACGGTTCTGGGTTCGATTCCCGCTGGGGACGCTGTGGGTGCTGGGGGCGTGTTCTCTCCTCCATGTCATCATCAGTGCCCATACCCGAGGCGGAGTTGGCGAAAGGACCTTTCTGTGTGGAGTTTGCATGTTCTCACAAAAACATGCAGGAATCCTGCAGTAATCATGGTCTCTAAACTCCCCCTGGCCAGCCAGGGCACCTGACGGAGAGGAAAGGAGCTGGTCGGAATGACGTGTTCCTTCCGCGCGTTACGTCCGGCCGGGGAAACTCCCCCTGTCAGGTGAAAAGAAGTAGCTTGGACTTGGAGAGAGAGAATTTAAACTGTGTGGCAAGCTACTCCCAACATCAGATGTGGATGTTGAGAGATGATGAGAAATATTTTGTACACTTAATAGGCAGGCTACTATGACACTTAATGGACATAACTTAACGATTACTACATTTTCACTGTTTGTGATCCGGTCCATTTATTGCCATTAAAAGTATGGCCTTAATTAATGGCCAGAAACAATATTATGCAATACACTGACACCACGGCGCGTAAACAGCGCCTCAAACTGTGACTCCGCCCACAACCGGGGGAAGTTGTGATTTGCGCTCGTTCACTGCAATGCAATTTGCGGCATTTTCAAAACAATATTGAGCAGAGTAGCGATTATCAAACGTATTGCCATTACATGCAATGGCATGTAATGCCCTTATAGATCTGTTGCCCGTGGACAAGGCACGCTACCTCCGCAAGTTAGATAGCATCGGCATAGATGTTTGTCCGTATGTGATTAAGGATTGGACCAAGTATATGGACCCTACGTAAAGTAAACAAACTTTACGGTTTGTGTGAAACTGAATAGAGTAAAATGTCTATTCTATTTTGCAGGTGAGATGGTTATACTGGGAATGCACATGCATGCTGTGTGATTATAGTATGATGTATGTCTGGATTGTACTTTAACTGTGTGTAACTTTGTTGTGGAAGAAATATGTTATGAAGAAGAGTCAGAGTGCAGAGTGAGTTGGAGTTAGCTTAGCAACTAGCATGGGCCTAGCTTCTAGTAGCTGCAGCAGTGGCAGTCTAAAGCCCTAACCACACGTCAAGACGGTTTTAGCGTTGTCCCTGCAGTGCAATATGTCTTGTTGCCCGTTGACCCACGTTGACCCTAGTGATTCAACGCATGGAATTCAATGGCCCAAACCACACCAAAGGGTCAAGACGGTTTTAGAGTTAACTCCTTGCAACCGCTTGGACCCAAGGAGTTGCATGGTGACCCTTTGGTGTGGTTATAGGGCTTAAAGGAGCGTTCAGTGATTTGGGTGATTTGGAAAACCACCCAGTCCGCCCCGGTAACAAAATGTGCACATGCACGCTCTACAGTGGGGGGAAGTGCAACAGGCCAACAGCATGTGCACTAAGGCCCGCCCCCAGTCGATCATGATTGGAGGAAGGCCCCTCTCATCTGATTGGATGAAGGCTTTGCCACCCGCCACCAAAACTGAAACTAGGGTTTTTTGACCCCAGGGGCTCACTGGGGACAGGGAGGAACTCCTTATTTGGTCAGCACACTCTATAGTAGGAAGGATTATCCAGAAAAAAAGGAAAAATAAGTGATATTTGAATTAAGTAAAATCACTGAATATACCTTTAAGCCATGACAGGGCATTGGGTGAAGTTGTGCTAACTAATTTGGGTTGGAGGAGTATAAGATATGGATGTTATGTGTGATATTGTGATCTTATGTGATATATGGTGACATATGAATGTTGGGTTATTCTAAACAGGGAATGGGTTATTTGAAAGAAAGAGATAACTAATGTGAATTGTGAATGTGTAATTACTGTGACCTGATTATTGATTTGAGTAATGGTAATGTTTTGGTAATTTGAATATTACGTAATGGTTTATGTTTTTGAATTTGATTATTTGACTTTGATGTTATTGCAAGGTATTGTGATTCCATGAGAGTTTGTTCATACAATGAAAGACATGCTGCTGTGAGACAGAAATAAAGAAATTTGTAACACCAGTTGGAAAACAGCATGTATCCTTCTTGGTCCCATTCAGTGGCGTGCCCTTTTGGCAATGTGCCCCTTTCTTTTTCTTTAAAAAAAAATAGCAGACCTACAAGCTCGTAGCGCGCCACTCGGTGGCGCGCTATGAGCTTGTAGATCTGCTATTTTTCAATAGCTAAAGCATAACATAATGCTAACACCAAAAGGGGTTCCCGCCCAAAATGGATTAAGGCAACCGGCCGGTTCCACGCGCTGCACAAGGTGCCCTTTTTTAACTTGAGCACCTGCCCCTCTAAATGTCTGTGCACGCCACTGGTCCCATTACACATGCTAAAGTCCATATAGTCCAAGGAATGGGCAGTTTTTAATGCACAATCTATTGTGTGTGTGGCTGATTTATTTCTGATATAGGCACATTTTTTATTTGTAGGCTATTGCTGGCAGCTTGTATGCTCATTAGTGAGAGTGGATCCAGGTACAAACTAAAAAGAAATGTCTGGATAATTTTGTACAAAGGAGCCTAACATTATGTACTGCATAGTGGGGAAGATGATAAGGAAACTTCCGATGAATTGAGTATGAAGGACCCAATGGAATGGAAACAAGCCAAGAGGCTTTTATTGGGTTTAAATCCTCTTACATTAGCAGACCTTGTATTGTACTGTACTTTCCTATTCTCTTTTTTTGTAAACTGATGATAAAGTAATCAATCAATCAATCAATCAATCAATCAATCAATCAATCGCAGTGGTGGAATGTAACTAAGTACATTTTCTTAAGTACTGTACTTAAGTACAACTTTGTACTTTACTTGAGTATTTCCAATTTCCAATACTTTTACTTCTACTCCACTACATTTTTTGGAAAACTTTAGTTACTAGTTACTTTGTAGATTTAGATACTACAAAACATAGGCCTACAATGCAGTAACCACTTCAGCCATATACATTTTGGCCATTTGAAAATAGCCGATCTACAAGCTCACAATGTGTCGCATTGTGAGCTTGTAGATCTGCTTTTTTCAAAATATAATTTTTACATCTGGAAACTTGAAATATGGGACATTCTGCATAATGAGTACTTTTACTTTTAGTACTTAAAGTACATTTTGATGCCAATACTTGTGTACTTATACTAATTATACATTTTGAATTCCGGACTTTTACTTGTAACGGAGTAGTTCTATATTGCATTATTGGTACTTTTACTCAAGTACAAAATGTGAGCCTACCTTTTCCACCATTGCCTGAGTGGGAGCTAGGTTCATTTCAGCTTCATTTCAGCGTCAGGTCTACAGTGTTACTGTTTTTGGGTAAAAAGAAACCTCTCGCTGAACAGCACTGTTGTAGGCTCCATAGAGTTATATATATAGGGTTGTAGCCATAGTAGTTATATATAAAGTTGTAGCCATAGAGTTAGGTTTTTGTGGCCATAGAGTGAGGGTTGCAGCTCATCACTGGCGTCAGTGGCGTTTGTTTGGTTGATTCTTAGTAGGTGACTGACCTCTGCTGGTTCAAAACCACATTGCACCTGTAATCATTAGATACAGATCAGATAAAAACAAATAATGATGAAAATACTATGTCTTCAAAAACCATGAAAAACGACATACTATAGTAGTTTTTTTTCATGATTTTCATCTTTTTGGGGGGTACACCGGTAGTGGCCCTCCTATATAGGCCTAGCCTACAGGTTTAATGTTTGTTTTTAGTTCAATGTTTGTTTTAAAAACGCCATTGCCAATGAAGGGAAATTTTACGTCATCTTTAAACATTAAATGCCATTAACAATAAAGATAATTTAATGTTTGTTTTGACACAGTTTGTTTTACACCACCATTACTTCACCTAATCAACATGGAATGAGAAAACATACTTTACATTGCTAAAGCAAAAGGCACAATACAACAACAATACAATCAAGACAAAATGTATGCACATTTGAAAGTCAGACTTTTTTCAGAGTCAATTTCTATGTACCAAGATCAGTAGCCTATGATGTTAATGGAATGGGGACGTTTTTCTTTACCTCTGAACAGCACTCAATAAATCTAATCAGACCTAATCAATCTGCAATTGCAATGTTGATTCTGGGGATTTCCCCCCTGCCTGGACCCCGCTAGGGCTTAACAGGTTTGTAACCCTATTGTTATTTTCTTATTAGTGTGGTTAACCAGACTATTGTAATTAACCAGACTATTGTAATTGTAACACTTTATTAGTGTGGTTGCCCAAAGGGCAAGAGACTGTAAGCACTATAGTTACAAAACTTGGAGGGTAGGTTCATAATAATTACTAAAATTAATCAACTTATAATGTTATCGGTCGGCCTCATGGTGGCGCTATAACAGCCCACTTTACGTTTTGGCTTATAACTCTTGAACCG
Source organism: Electrona antarctica (assembly GCF_951216825.1). Classification (NCBI taxonomy): domain Eukaryota; kingdom Metazoa; phylum Chordata; class Actinopteri; order Myctophiformes; family Myctophidae; genus Electrona; species Electrona antarctica. Next base: position 5,117,009 of record NC_136798.1, on the reverse strand, counting down.
TAGGTCGTAAAATCATTTTTTTCCCCCTGACTTCCTTGGGTCATGACGCATCTCCGCATATTAGGCCACGCCCATTTGCGTCATGATAGATTTTCCGCCATTTTGAATTTTCTCCAAAACACACTTTTTGCTCCTCCTACAGATTTTGTCAAATCTCACAAAAATTGGTACACATGATCTCTGGACCTTTCCGATGAAAACACCACAGGCGGAATTTTGATTCGTGCATATCGTGCATATCGTTCCGAAGTTAGTGGGAGGGGCCTTACAAAAAACGCCACAAATCACGAACCAAACGTCCAATCAAAAAATGTTGAAAATGTCACCCAGCAGCTCAGATTCTGCAACGTCTGTCTGTCTGTCTGTGCTCAAAAAATGAGCATGGTTGCTACGGTCACCCAGTTCACCCGGGTGTGATTTCATTACTTCAGACATTACGTCAGACCACAGCTGATCAGGCTATATAAGACCTTACACCAATCAGTTCACACGGGTGTGATTTTTCATTAGTGCATTAGTGTTTCATTAGTGTTTCATTAGTGTTTCATTAGAGTTAATTAGTGTTCATTAGAGTTTCATTAGTGTTTCATTAGTGTTCATTAGTGTTTCATTAGTGTTTCATTAGTGTTCATTAGTGTTCATTAGTGTTTCATTAGTGTTCATTAGTGTTCATTAGTGTTTCATTAGTGTTTCATTAGTGTTCATGTTACATGCTATAGCCTTCCGTCCGAAACCATGAACTATAGTATGTCGTTTTTCTCGATTTTGGAGGTTTTGAGAGAGATGAAAATCGAGAAAAAACGACATACTATAGTTCATGGTTTCGGACGGAAGGCTATAGCATGCCGTTTTTCTCGATTTTGGAGGTTTTGAGGTTATAGTTTGACATACTATAGCATGCCCTCCGAGACCATGGACTATAGCCTTTCGCTTTTCCGCGATTTTCACCTTTTTTTCAAATCCACCACAATGATGAAGAATCGCGCAATATAGCACGCCGCTCAATGACCTTGAGCAGTATATATGACCTTCATAAGACTAGTAAATGACCTTGACCAGCATAAATGACCTCGAGATCGAGAAAAAACGACATACTATAGTTCATGGTTTCGGACGGAAGGCTATAGCATGTCGTTTTTCATCATGGGTCATGGACGGCATACTATAGCACGCAGTTTTTCTACATTTTTGAGGATTTGAAAAAAAGGCGAAAATCGCTCCAACACCATGGACTATAGCCCATGGTCTTGGAGTGATTTTCGTCTTTCTTTCAAATCCTCGTTTTTCATCATTTATAGCCCATGGTCTAGGACGGCATGCCGTTTTTCATCAATTTGGATTTCCGTCACGCTTTTTCGTCACGCTTTTCCGTCACGCTGAGTTCCTTCTACTCTTAACTGTGGACCACATCTTGGAGAATAACACCCAGAAGAACAATGGAAAGCTGAGGAGATTATCAGAGAGCATGGTGGCTCTCAGAGACGAAAAAGACGAAAATCACTCGAGACAATGGACTATACCCCATGGTCTCGGAGTGATTTTCGTCTTTTTTTCAAATCCTCGTTTTTCGTTATTGTTGACCATGGGCTATAGCCCATCTCAGACGGCATACTATAGCATGCCGTTTTTCATCATTTTTGAGGATTTGAAAAAAAGACGAAAATCACTCGACAATGGACTATAGCCCATGGTCTCGGAGTGATTTTCGTCTTTCTTTCAAATCCTCGTTTTTCATAATTTATAGCCCATGGTCTAGGACGGCATGCCGTTTTTCATCAATTTGGATTTCCGTCATGCTTTTCCGTCACGCTTTTCCGTCATGCTGAGTTCCTTCTACTCTTCACTGTGGACCACATCTTGGAGAATAACACCCAGAAGAACAATGGAAAGCTGAGGAGATTCTCAGAGAGCATGGTGGCTCTCAGAGACGAAAAAGACGAAAATCACTCGAGACAATGGACTATAGCCCATGGTCTCGGAGTGATTTTCGTCTTTTTTTCAAATCCTCGTTTTTCGTCATTTTTGATCATGGGCTATAGCCCATCTCAGACGGCATACTATAGCATGCCGTTTTTCATCATTTTTGAGGATTTGAAAAAAAGACGAAAATCACTATCATTTATCATTTATCATCATTTATCATCATTTATCATCATTTATCATGTATCATCATTTATCATCATTTATCATCATTTATCATCATTTGTCATTTATCATTTATCATCATTTATCATCATTTATCATCATGTATCATTCATCATCATTTATTATTTATCATCTATCATCATCTATCATCATTTATCATCATTTAATGGACCTGTAAATTACAACAAAATAAAGGCACTGGTGTGGTACTCCTGGATTACCAGAACAGGGTTCAAGTCCTTGCAGTGCTCTGCTCAATTTGTTGTATTTACGTGGTTTATTTTAATTTTCTGCTCATTGTGTTGCCTTTTCATAGATGATAACCCCCAGGTTCTCTGTTTGTACTCCCTACAGTTAGGCTACCATGTCTATTTATTACTTATGATTTCTGTTCACTCCGAGACCATGCCTTTCGCTTTTCCGTGATTTTCACATTTTTTCAAATCATCCGAAATCGTAAAAAACAACATACTATAGCATGCCCTCCGAGACCATGGACTAAAGCCTTTCCATCACGCTTTTTCGTCACGCTGAGTTCCTTCTACTCTTCACTGTGGACCACATCTTGGAGAATAACACCCAGAAGAACAATGGAAAGCTGAGGAGATTCTCAGAGAGCATGGTGGCTCTCTGAGACGAAAAAGACGAAAATCACTCGAGACAATGGACTATAGCCCATGGTCTCGGAGGGATTTCCGTCTTTTTTTCGAATCCTCGTTTTTCATCATTTTTGACCATGGGCTTTAGCCCATCTCAGACGGCACACTATAGCATGCCATTTTTCATCATTTTTGAGGATTTGAAAAAAAGACGAAAATCACTCGAGACAATGGACTATAGCCCATGGTCTCGGAGTGATTTTCGTCTTTCTTTCAAATCCTCGTTTTTCATCATTTATAGCCCATGGTCTAGGACGGCATGCCGTTTTTCATCAATTTGGATTTCCGTCAAGCTTTTTCGTCACGCTTTTCCGTCACGCTGAGTTCCTTCTACTCTTCACTGTGGACCACATCTTGGAGAATAACACCCAGAAGAACAATGGAAAGCTGAGGAGATTCTCAGAGAGCATGGTGGCTCTCAGAGACGAAAAAGACAAATCACTCGAGACAATGGACTATAGCCCATGGTCTCGGAGGGATTTTCGTCTTTTTTTCAAATCCTCGTTTTTCATCATTTTTTATCTCAGACGGGCTAAAGCATGCCGTTTTTCATCATTTTTGAGGATTTGAAAAAAAGACGAAAATCACTTGAGACAATGGACTATAGCCCATGGTCTCGGACCAGTATAGATGACCTTCATAACACTAGTAAATGACCTTCACCAGTATCAATGACCTTGACCAGTGTAAATGACCTTCTTAAGACTAGTAAATGACCTTCACCAGTAAAAATGACCTTGACCAGTATAAATGTCCTTGACCAGTATAGATGACCTTCAATAAGACTAGTAAATGACCTTCACCACCGGGGAAAAATGCACACGATAGTATGCGGTCCGAGACCATGGACTAGCCTGTCGCTTTTCACCTTTTTTTCAAATCCTCCGAAATCGTGAAAAATGGCACCCTATTGTATGCCCTCCGACACCATGGACTATAGCCTTTCGCTTTTCCGTGATTTTCACCTTTTTTCAAATCCTCAGAAATCGTGAAAAATGGCACCCTATAGCATGCGCTCCGAGACGATGGACTATAGCCTGTTGATTTTCCGATATTTTCACCTTTTTTTTCAAATCCTCCGAAATCGTGAAAAATGGCACTGACTCATCAAAGTTGGTTTGGGAACTTTATACATTGTGAGATACTTGAATGTGTTCTTATATTATCACTTTACCCAAATACAGCTCAATGTGTTCTTATCTTATCACCACTTTACCCAAATACAGCTATAGTCCATGGTCTGGGAGGGCATCTATACTGGTCAAGGTCATTTATACTGGTCAAGGTCATTGATACTGGTCAAGGTCATTGATACTGGTGAAGGTCATTTCACCAGTCTTATGAAGGTCATTTATACTGCTCAAGGTAATTTATACTGTTCAAGGTCATTGATACTGGTGAAGGTCATTTACCAGTCTTATGAAGGTCATTTATACTGCTCAAGGTCATTTATACTGTTCAAGGTCATTTATACTGTTCAAGGTCATTGAGTGGCGATTCTTCATTGTTGAGGATTTGGCATCTCAGAGGGCATACTATAGCATGTCGTTTTTCCCGATTTCGGAGGATTTAAAAAAAAGATGAATATCACAAAAAGCATAAGGCACTCCGAGACCATGGGCTATAGTCCATTGTCTCGGAGTGATTTTCGTCTTTTTTTCAAATCCTTGTTTTTCATCATTTTTGACCATCTCAGACGGGCTAAAGCATGCCGTTTTTCATCATTTTTTAGGATTTGAAAAAAAGACGAAAATCACTCGAGACAATGGACTATAAACCATGGTCTCGGACCAGTATAGATGACCTTCATAACACTAGTAAATGACCTTCACCAGTATCAATGACCTTGACCAGTGTAAATTACCTTCTTAAGACTAGTAAATTACCTTCACCAGTAAAAATGACCTTGACCAGTATAAATGTCCTTGAACAGTATAGATGACCTTCAATAAGACTAGTAAATGAACTTCACCACCGGGAAAAAAATGCACACGATAGTATGCGGTCCGAGACCATGGACTATAGCCTGTCGCTTTTCACCTTTTTTTTCCAAATCCTCCGAAATCGTGATAAATGGCACGCTATAGTATGCCCTCCGACACCATGGACTATAGCCTTTAGCTTTTCCGTGATTTTCACCTTTTTTTCAAATCCTCAGAAATCGTGAAAAATGGCACCCTATAGCATGCGCTCCGAGACGATGGACTACAGCCTGTCGATGTTCCGATATTTTCACCTTTTTTTCAAATCCTCCGAAATCGTGAAAAATGGCACCCTATAGCATGCGCTCCGAGACGATGGACTATATAGCCTGTCGCTTTTCCGACATTTTCACCTTTTTTTCCAATTCTCCGAAATCGTGAAAAATGGCACCCTATAGTATGCCCTCCGAGACCATGGACTATAGCCTGTCGCTTTTCACCTTTTTTTCAAATCCTCCGAAATCGTGAAAAATGGCACCCTATAGCATGCCCTCCGACACCATGGATTATAGCCTGTCGCTTTTCAGTGATTTTCACCTTTTTTTCAAATCATGCTAAACCGTGAAAAATGCCACCCTATAGCATGTACTCCGAGACCATGGACTATAGCCTGTCGCTTTTTAGTGATTTTCACCTTTTTTTCAAATCCTCCGAAACCGTGAAAAATGCCATGTGCTCCGAGACCATGGACTATAGCCTGTCGCTTTTCAGTGATTTTCACCTTTTTTTCAAATCCTCCGAAACCGTGAAAAATGCCACCCTGTAGCATGTGCTCCGAGACCATGGACTATAGCCTGTCGATTTTCAGTGATTTTCACCTTTTTTTCAAATCCTCAGAAATCGTGAAAAATGTCACCCTATAGCATGCGCTCTGAGACGATGGACTATAGCCTGTCAATTTTCCGATATTTTCACCTTTTTTTTCAAATCCTCCGAAATCGTGAAAAATGGCACCCTATAGCAAGATGATGAAAAACGGCGTGCTATAGTATGCCGTCCGAGATGGGCTATAGCCCATGGTCAAAAATGATAAAAAATGAGGATTTGAGAAAAAGACGAAAATCACTCCGAGACCATTGGCTATAGTCCATGGTCTCGGAGTGATTTTCGTCTTTTGTCCAAATCCTCAAAAATGATGAAAAACGAGGATTTGAAGAAAAGACGAAAATCACTCCGAGACCGTGACGCAGAGAGAGTGACGCAGAGACAGTGACGCAGAGACAGTGACGCAGAGACAGTGACACAGAGAGAGTGATGCAGAGACAGTGACGCAGAGACAGTGACGCAGAGAGAGTGACGCAGAGAGAGTGAGGCAGAGACAGTGACGCAGAGAGAGTGACGCAGAGACAGTGACGCAGAGACAGTGACGCAGAGAGAGTGATGCAGAGACAGAGACGCAGAGAGAGTGACGCAGAGAGAATCCTCAAAGATGATGAAAAACGGCGTGCTATAGTATGCCGTCCGAGATGGGCTATAGCCCATGGTAAAAAAAAATACGAAAATCACTCGAGACAATGGACTATAAACCATGGTCTCGGACCAGTATAGATGACCTTCATAACACTAGTAAATGACCTTCACCAGTATCAATGACCTTGACCAGTGTAAATGACCTTCTTAAGACTAGTAAATTACCTTCACCAGTAAAAATGACCTTGACCAGTATAAATGTCCTTGAACAGTATAGATGACCTTCAATAAGACTAGTAAATGAACTTCACCACCGGGAAAAAAATGCACACGATAGTATGCGGTCCGAGACCATGGACTATAGCCTGTCGCTTTTCACCTTTTTTTTCAAATCCTCCGAAATCGTGATAAATGGCAACCTATAGCATGCGCTCCGAAACGATGAACTATAGCCTGTCGCTTTTCAATTTTTTTTCAAATCCTCCGAAATCGTGAAAAATGGCACCCTATAGTATGCCCTCCGACACCATGGACTATAGCCTGTCGCTTTTCAGTTATTTTCACCTTTTTTTTCAAATCCTCCGAAACCGTGAAAAATGCCACCCTGTAACATGTGCTCCGAGACCATGGACTATAGCCTGTCGCTTTTCAGTGATTTTCACCTTTTTTCAAATCCTCAGAAATGCCCATGGTCTCGGAGTGCCTTTCGCTTTTTGTGATATTCATCTTTTTTTTAAATCCTCCGAAATCGTGATGAATGGCACCCTATAGCATGCGCTCCGAAACGATGGACTATAGCCTGTCGCTTTTCACATTTTCTTCAAATCCTCCGCAAATCGTGAAAAATGGCACCCTATAGTATGCCCTCCGACATGGCCTTCACCTTTTTTTCAAATCATGCACACGATAGTATGCGGTAGTATGCGATAGTATGCGGTACGAGACCATGGACTATAGCCTGTCGCTTTTCACCCTTTTTTCAAATCGTTCGAAATCGTGAAAAATGGCACCCTATAGCAAGATGATGAAAAACGGCGTGCTATAGTATGCCGTCCGAGATGGGCTATAGCCCATGGTCAAAAATGATGAAAAATGAGGATTTGAGAAAAAGACGAAAATCACTCCGAGACCATTGGCTATAGTCCATGGTCTCGGAGTGATTTTCGTCTTTTGTCCAAATCCTCAAAAATTATGAAAAACGGCATGCTATAGTATGCCGTCCGATATGGGCTATAATAGTATGTCGCTTTCTTCTCGATTTTCATCTTTCTCTCAAAACCTCCAAAATCCCAGACCATGGGCTATAATCCATTGTCTCGAGTGATGACGTCACGCTTTGTCGTCACGCTTTTTCGTCACGCTGTAAATTACAACAAAACAAACTAAGGCACTGGTGTGGTACTTCTGGTTTTCCAGAACGGGGTTCAAGTCCCTGGAGTGCTCTGCTCATTGTGTTGTATTTACATGGTTTATTTAAATGTTCTGCTCATTGTGTTGCCTTTTCATAGATGATAACCCCCAGGTTCTCTACTGTGTTTGTACTCTGTACATTCTGTTCACTAGACCCAGAACAAAACGAGAGTCTCTTATTTTTGTTTGAGAAAGTTCTCACACGTATATTTCTTCTGCAAAAATTGGTGATGAAGTGATGTTTTATGAGCAACACAACACTGACTCATCAAAGTTGGTTTGGGAACTTTATACATTGTGAGATACTTGAATGTGTTCTTATATTATCACTTTACCCAAATACAGCTCAATGTGTTCTTATCTTATCACCACTTTACCCAAATACAGCTATAGTCCATGGTCTCGGAGGGCATCTATACTGGTCAAGGTCATTTATACTGGTCAAGGTCATTGATACTGGTGAAGGTCATTTCACCAGTCTTATGAAGGTCATTTATACTGCTCAAGGTAATTTATACTGTTCAAGGTCATTGATACTGGTGAAGGTAATTTACCAGTCTTATGAAGGTCATTTATACTGCTCAAGGTCATTTATACTGTTCAAGGTCATTTATACTGTTCATGGTCATTGGGTGGCGATTCTTCATTGTTGAGGATTTGGCATCTCGGAGGGCATACTATAGCATGTCATTTTCCCGATTTCGGAGGATTTAAAAAAAAAGATGAATATCACAAAAAGCGAAAGGCACTCCGAGACCATGGGCAATAGTCCATTGTCTCGGAGTGATTTTTTTTTTTTTTTTCAAATCCTCGTTTTTCATCATTTTTGACCATCTCAGACGGACTAAAGCATGCCGTTTTTCCATCATTTTTGAGGATTTGAAAAAAAGACGAAAATCACTCGAGACAATGGACTATAAACCATCGTCTCGGACCAGTATAGATGACCTTCATAACACTAGTAAATGACCTTCACCAGTATCAATGACCTTGACCAGTGTAAATGACCTTCTTAAGACTAGTAAATGACCTTCACCAGTAAAAATGACCTTGACCAGTATAAATATCCTTGACCAGTATAGATGACCTTCAATAAGACTAGTAAATGAAGTTCACCACCGGGAAAAAAATGCACACGATAGTATGCGGTCCGAGACCATGGACTATAGCCTGTCGCTTTTCACCTTTTTTTCAAATCCTCCGAAATCGTGATAAATGGCACCCTATAGCATGCGCTCCGAAACGATGGACTATAGCCTGTCGCTTTTCACATTTTCTTCAAATCCTCCGCAAATCGTGAAAAATGGCACCCTATAGTATGCCCTCCGACATGGCCTTCACCTTTTTTTCAAATCATGCACACGATAGTATGCGGTAGTATGCGATAGTATGCGGTACGAGACCATGGACTATAGCCTGTCGCTTTTCACCCTTTTTTCAAATCGTTCGAAATCGTGAAAAATGGCACCCTATAGCATGCCCTCCGACATGGCACCCTATAGCATGCCCTCCGACACCATGGACTATAGCCTTTCGCTTTTCCGGGATTTTCACCTTTTTTCAAATCCTCCGAAATCGTGAAAAATGGCACCCTATAGCATGCGCTCCGAGACGATGGACTATAGCCTGTCGCTTTTCCTATATTTTTACCTTTTTTTCCAATTCTCCGAAATCGTGAAAAATGGCACCCTATAGTATGCCCTCCGAGACCATGGACTTTAGCCTGTCGCTTTTCACCTTTTTTTCAAATCCTCCGAAATCGTGAAAAATGGCACCCTATAGCATGCCCTCCGACACCATGGACTATAGCTTTTCGCTTTTCCGTGATTTTCACCTTTTTTTCAAATCCTCCGAAATCGTGAAAAATGGCACCCTATAGCATGCCCTCCGACACCATGGATTATAGCCTTTCGCTTTTCCGTGATTTTCATCTTTTTTTCAAATCCTCCGAAATCGTGAAAAATGGCACCCTATAGCATGCCCTCCGACACCATGGACTATAGCCTTTCGCTTTTCCGTGATTTTCACCTTTTTTTCAAATCCTCCGAAATCGTGAAAAATGGCACCCTATAGCATGCACTCCGACACCATGGACTATAGCCTTTCGCTTTTCAGTGATTTTCACCTTTTTTTCAAATCCTCCGAAACCGTGAAAAATTCCACCCTGTAGCATGTGCTCCGAGACCATGGACTATAGCCTGTCGCTTTTCAGTGATTTTCACCTTTTTTTCAAATCCTCCGAAACCGTGAAAAATGCCACCCTGTAGCATGTGCTCCGAGACCATGGACTATAGCCTGTCGCTTTTCAGTTATTTTCACCTTTTTTTCAAATCCTCCGAAACCGTGAAAAATGCCACCCTGTAGCATGTGCTCCGAGACCATGGACTATAGCCTGTCGCTTTTCAGTGATTTTCACCTTTTTTTCAAATCCTCCGAAACCGTGAAAAATGCCACCCTGTAGCATGTGCTCCGAGACCATGGACTATAGCCTGTCGCTTTTCCTATATTTTTACCTTTTTTTCCAATTCTCCGAAATCGTGAAAAATGGCACCCTATAGTATGCCCTCCGAGACCATGGACTATAGCCTGTCGCTTTTCACCTTTTTTTCAAATCCTCCGAAATCGTGAAAAATGGCACCCTATAGCATGCCCTCCGACCCCATGGACTATAGTCTTTCGCTTTTCCGTGATTTTCACCTTTTTTTCAAATCCTCCGAAATCGTGAAAAATGGCACCCTATAGCATGCCCTCCGACACCATGGATTATAGCCTTTCGCTTTTCCGTGATTTTCACCTTTTTTTCAAATCCTCCGAAATCGTGAAAAATGGCACCCTATAGCATGCCCTCCGACACCATGGACTATAGCCTTTAGCTTTTCCGTGATTTTCACCTTTTTTTCAAATCCTCCGAAACCGTGAAAAATTCCACCCTGTAGCATGTGCTCCGAGACCATGGACTATAGCCTGTCGCTTTTCAGTGATTTTCACCTTTTTTTCAAATCCTCCGAAACCGTGAAAAATGCCACCCTGTAGCATGTGCTCCGAGACCATGGACTATAGCCTGTCGCTTTCCTATATTTTTACCTTTTTTTCCAATTCTCCGAAATCGTGAAAAATGGCACCCTATAGTATGCCCTCCGAGACCATGGACTATAGCCTGTCGCTTTTCACCTTTTTTTCAAATCCTCCGAAATCGTGAAAAATGGCACCCTATAGCATGCCCTCCGACCCCATGGACTATAGCCTTTCGCTTTTCCGTGATTTTCACCTTTTTTTCAAATCCTCCGAAATCGTGAAAAATGGCACCCTATAGCATGCCCTCCGACACCATGGATTATAGCCTCTCGCTTTTCCGTGATTTTCACCTTTTTTTCAAATCCTCCGAAATCGTGAAAAATGGCACCCTATAGCATGCCCTCCGACACCATGGACTATAGCCTTTAGCTTTACCGTGATTTTCACCTTTTTTTCAAATCCTCCGAAATCGTGAAAAATGGCACCCTATAGCATGCCCTCCGACACCATGGACTATAGCCTTTCGCTTTTCCGTGATTTTCACCTTTTTTTCAAATCCTCCGAAATCGTGAAAAATGGCACCCTATAGCATGCCCTCCGACACCATGGACTATAGCCTGTCGCTTTTCAGTGATTTTCACCTTTTTTTCAAATCCTCCGAAACCGTGAAAAATTCCACCCTGTAGCATGTGCTCCGAGACCATGGACTATAGCCTGTCGCTTTTCAGTGATTTTCACCTTTTTTTCAAATCCTCCGAAACCGTGAAAAATGCCACCCTGTAGCATGTGCTCCGAGACCATGGACTATAGCCTGTCGATTTTCAGTGATTTTCACCTTTTGTTCAAATCCTCCGAAACCGTGAAAAATGCCACCCTATAGCATGTGCTCCGAGACCATGGACTATAGCCTGTCGCTTTTCAGTGATTTTCACCTTTTTTTCAAATCCTCCGAAACCGTGAAAAATGCCACCCTGTAGCATGTGCTCCGAGACCATGGACTATAGCCTGTCGATTTTCAGTGATTTTCACCTTTTGTTCAAATCCTCCGAAACCGTGAAAAATGCCACCCTATAGCATGTGCTCCGAGACCATGGACTATAGCCTGTCGCTTTTCAGTGATTTTCACCTTTTTTTCAAATCCTCCGAAACCGTGAAAAATGCCACCCTGTAGCATGTGCTCCGAGACCATGGACTATAGCCTGTCGCTTTTCAGTGATTTTCACCTTTTTTTCAAATCCACCGAAACCGTGAAAAATGCCACCCTATAGCATGTGCTCCGAGACCATGGACTATAGCCTGTCGCTTTTCAGTGATTTTCACCTTTTTTTCAAATCCTCCTAAACCGTGAAAAATGCCACCCTATAGCATGTGCTCCGAGACCATGGACTATAGCCTGTCGCTTTTCAGTGATTTTCACCTTTTTTTCAAATCCTCCGAAACCGTGAAAAATGCCACCCTGTAGCATGTGCTCCGAGACCATGGACTATAGCCTGTCGATTTTCAGTGATTTTCACCTTTTGTTCAAATCCTCCGAAACCGTGAAAAATGCCACCCTATAGCATGTGCTCCGAGACCATGGACTATAGCCTGTCGCTTTTCAGTGATTTTCACCTTTTTTTCAAATCCTCCGAAACCGTGAAAAATGCCACCCTGTAGCATGTGCTCCGAGACCATGGACTATAGCCTGTCGCTTTTCAGTGATTTTCACCTTTTTTTCAAATCCACCGAAACCGTGAAAAATGCCACCCTATAGCATGTGCTCCGAGACCATGGACTATAGCCTGTCGCTTTTCAGTGATTTTCACCTTTTTTTCAAATCCTCCTAAACCGTGAAAAATGCCACCCTATAGCATGTGCTCCGAGACCATGGACTATAGCCTGTCGCTTTTCATTTATTTTCACCTTTTTTTCAAATCCTCCGAAACCGTGAAAAATGCCACCCTGTAGCATGTGCTCCGAGACCATGGACTATAGCCTGTCGATTTTCAGTGATTTTCACCTTTTGTTCAAATCCTCCGAAACCGTGAAAAATGCCACCCTATAGCATGTGCTCCGAGACCATGGACTATAGCCTGTCACTTTTCAGTGATTTTCACCTTTTTTTCAAATCCTCCGAAACCGTGAAAAATGCCACACTGTAGCATGTGCTCCGAGACCATGGACTATAGCCTGTCGATTTTCAGTGATTTTCACCTTTTGTTCAAATCCTCCGAAACCGTGAAATATGCCACCCTATAGTGCTCCGAGACCATGGACTATAGCCTGTCGCTTTTCAGTGATTTTCACCTTTTTTTCAAATCCTCCTAAACCGTGAAAAATGCCACCCTATAGCATGTGCTCCAAGACCATGGACTATAGCCTGTCGCTTTTCAGTGATTTTCACCTTTTTTTCAAATCCTCCGAAACCGTGAAAAATGCCACCCTGTAGCATGTGCTCCGAGACCATGGACTATAGCCTGTCGATTTTCAGTGATTTTCACCTTTTTTTCAAATCCTCCGAAACCGTGAAAAATGCCACCCTGTAGCATGTGCTCCGAGACCATGGACTATAGCCTGTCGCTTTTCAGTGATTTTCACCTTTTTTTCAAATCCTCCTAAACCGTGAAAATTGCCACCCTATAGCATGTGCTCCGAGACCATGGACTATAGCCTGTCGCTTTTTAGTGATTTTCACCTTTTTTTCAAATCCTCCGAAACCGTGAAAAATGCCACCCTGTAGCATGTGCTCCGAGACCATGGACTATAGCCTGTCGCTTTTCAGTGATTTTCACCTTTTTTTCAAATCCTCCGAAACCGTGAAAAATGCCACCCTGTAGCATGTGCTCCGAGACCATGGACTATAGCCTGTCGATTTTCAGTGATTTTCACCTTTTGTTCAAATCCTCCGAAACCGTGAAAAATGCCACCCTATAGCATGTGCTCCGAGACCATGGACTATAGCCTGTCGCTTTTCAGTGATTTTCACCTTTTTTTCAAATCCTCCGAAACCGTGAAAAATGCCACCCTGTAGCATGTGCTCCGAGACCATGGACTATAGCCTGTCGCTTTTCAGTGATTTTCACCTTTTTTTCAAATCCACCGAAACCGTGAAAAATGCCACCCTATAGCATGTGCTCCGAGACCATGGACTATAGCCTGTCGCTTTTCAGTGATTTTCACCTTTTTTTCAAATCCTCCTAAACCGTGAAAAATGCCACCCTATAGCATGTGCTCCGAGACCATGGACTATAGCCTGTCGCTTTTCATTTATTTTCACCTTTTTTTCAAATCCTCCGAAACCGTGAAAAATGCCACCCTATAGCATGTGCTCCGAGACCATGGACTATAGCCTGTCGCTTTTCATTTATTTTCACCTTTTTTTCAAATCCTCCGAAACCGTGAAAAATGCCACCCTGTAGCATGTGCTCCGAGACCATGGACTATAGCCTGTCGATTTTCAGTGATTTTCACCTTTTGTTCAAATCCTCCGAAACCGTGAAAAATGCCACCCTATAGCATGTGCTCCGAGACCATGGACTATAGCCTGTCACTTTTCAGTGATTTTCACCTTTTTTTCAAATCCTCCGAAACCGTGAAAAATGCCACACTGTAGCATGTGCTCCGAGACCATGGACTATAGCCTGTCGATTTTCAGTGATTTTCACCTTTTGTTCAAATCCTCCGAAACCGTGAAATATGCCACCCTATAGTGCTCCGAGACCATGGACTATAGCCTGTCGCTTTTCAGTGATTTTCACCTTTTTTTCAAATCCTCCTAAACCGTGAAAAATGCCACCCTATAGCATGTGCTCCGAGACCATGGACTATAGCCTGTCGCTTTTCAGTGATTTTCACCTTTTTTTCAAATCCTCCGAAACCGTGAAAAATGCCACCCTGTAGCATGTGCTCCGAGACCATGGACTATAGCCTGTCGATTTTCAGTGATTTTCACCTTTTTTTCAAATCCTCCGAAACCGTGAAAAATGCCACCCTGTAGCATGTGCTCCGAGACCATGGACTATAGCCTGTCGCTTTTCAGTGATTTTCACCTTTTTTTCAAATCCTCCGAAACCGTGAAAAATGCCACCCTGTAGCATGTGCTCCGAGACCATGGACTATAGCCTGTCGCTTTTCAGTGATTTTCACCTTTTTTTCAAATCCTCCGAAACCGTGAAAAATGCCACCCTGTAGCATGTGCTCCGAGACCATGGACTATAGCCTGTCAATTTTCAGTGATTTTCACCTTTTGTTCAAATCCTCCGAAACCGTGAAAAATGCCACCCTATAGCATGTGCTCCGAGACCATGGACTATAGCCTGTCGCTTTTCAGTGATTTTCACCTTTTTTTCAAATCCTCCTAAACCGTGAAAAATGCCACCCTATAGCATGTGCTCCAAGACCATGGACTATAGCCTGTCGCTTTTCATTTATTTTCACCTTTTTTTCAAATCCTCCGAAACCGTGAAAAATGCCACCCTGTAGCATGTGCTCCGAGACCATGGACTATAGCCTGTCGATTTTCAGTGATTTTCACCTTTTGTTCAAATCCTCCGAAACCGTGAAAAATGCCACCCTATAGCATGTGCTCCGAGACCATGGACTATAGCCTGTCACTTTTCAGTGATTTTCACCTTTTTTTCAAATCCTCCTAAACCGTGAAAATTGCCACCCTATAGCATGTGCTCCGAGACCATGGACTATAGCCTGTCGCTTTTTAGTGATTTTCACCTTTTTTTCAAATCCTCCGAAACCGTGAAAAATGCCACCCTGTAGCATGTGCTCCGAGACCATGGACTATAGCCTGTCGCTTTTCAGTGATTTTCACCTTTTTTTCAAATCCTCCGAAACCGTGAAAAATGCCACCCTGTAGCATGTGCTCCGAGACCATGGACTATAGCCTGTCGATTTTCAGTGATTTTCACCTTTTGTTCAAATCCTCCGAAACCGTGAAAAATGCCACCCTATAGCATGTGCTCCGAGACCATGGACTATAGCCTGTCGCTTTTCAGTGATTTTCACCTTTTTTTCAAATCCTCCGAAACCGTGAAAAATGCCACCCTGTAGCATGTGCTCCGAGACCATGGACTATAGCCTGTCGCTTTTCAGTGATTTTCACCTTTTTTTCAAATCCACCGAAACCGTGAAAAATGCCACCCTATAGCATGTGCTCCGAGACCATGGACTATAGCCTGCCGCTTTTCAGTGATTTTCACCTTTTTTTCAAATCCTCCTAAACCGTGAAAAATGCCACCCTATAGCATGTGCTCCGAGACCATGGACTATAGCCTGTCGCTTTTCATTTATTTTCACCTTTTTTTCAAATCCTCCGAAACCGTGAAAAATGCCACCCTATAGCATGTGCTCCGAGACCATGGACTATAGCCTGTCGCTTTTCATTTATTTTCACCTTTTTTTCAAATCCTCCGAAACCGTGAAAAATGCCACCCTGTAGCATGTGCTCCGAGACCATGGACTATAGCCTGTCGATTTTCAGTGATTTTCACCTTTTGTTCAAATCCTCCGAAACCGTGAAAAATGCCACCCTATAGCATGTGCTCCGAGACCATGGACTATAGCCTGTCACTTTTCAGTGATTTTCACCTTTTTTTCAAATCCTCCGAAACCGTGAAAAATGCCACACTGTAGCATGTGCTCCGAGACCATGGACTATAGCCTGTCGATTTTCAGTGATTTTCACCTTTTGTTCAAATCCTCCGAAACCGTGAAATATGCCACCCTATAGTGCTCCGAGACCATGGACTATAGCCTGTCGCTTTTCAGTGATTTTCACCTTTTTTTCAAATCCTCCTAAACCGTGAAAAATGCCACCCTATAGCATGTGCTCCGAGACCATGGACTATAGCCTGTCGCTTTTCAGTGATTTTCACCTTTTTTTCAAATCCTCCGAAACCGTGAAAAATGCCACCCTGTAGCATGTGCTCCGAGACCATGGACTATAGCCTGTCGATTTTCAGTGATTTTCACCTTTTTTTCAAATCCTCCGAAACCGTGAAAAATGCCACCCTGTAGCATGTGCTCCGAGACCATGGACTATAGCCTGTCGCTTTTCAGTGATTTTCACCTTTTTTTCAAATCCTCCGAAACCGTGAAAAATGCCACCCTGTAGCATGTGCTCCGAGACCATGGACTATAGCCTGTCGCTTTTCAGTGATTTTCACCTTTTTTTCAAATCCTCCGAAACCGTGAAAAATGCCACCCTGTAGCATGTGCTCCGAGACCATGGACTATAGCCTGTCAATTTTCAGTGATTTTCACCTTTTGTTCAAATCCTCCGAAACCGTGAAAAATGCCACCCTATAGCATGTGCTCCGAGACCATGGACTATAGCCTGTCGCTTTTCAGTGATTTTCACCTTTTTTTCAAATCCTCCGAAACCGTGAAAAATGCCACCCTGTAGCATGTGCTCCGAGACCATGGACTATAGCCTGTCGCTTTTCAGTGATTTTCACCTTTTTTTCAAATCCACCGAAACCGTGAAAAATGCCACCCTATAGCATGTGCTCCGAGACCATGGACTATAGCCTGTCGCTTTTCAGTGATTTTCACCTTTTTTTCAAATCCTCCTAAACCGTGAAAAATGCCACCCTATAGCATGTGCTCCGAGACCATGGACTATAGCCTGTCGCTTTTCATTTATTTTCACCTTTTTTTCAAATCCTCCGAAACCGTGAAAAATGCCACCCTGTAGCATGTGCTCCGAGACCATGGACTATAGCCTGTCGATTTTCAGTGATTTTCACCTTTTGTTCAAATCCTCCGAAACCGTGAAAAATGCCACCCTATAGCATGTGCTCCGTGACCATGGACTATAGCCTGTCACTTTTCAGTGATTTTCACCTTTTTTTCAAATCCTCCGAAACCGTGAAAAATGCCACCCTGTAGCATGTGCTCCGAGACCATGGACTATAGCCTGTCGATTTTCAGTGATTTTCACCTTTAGTTCAAATCCTCCGAAACCGTGAAATATGCCACCCTATAGTGCTCCGAGACCATGGACTATAGCCTGTCGCTTTTCAGTGATTTTCACCTTTTTTTCAAATCCTCCTAAACCGTGAAAAATGCCACCCTATAGCATGTGCTCCGAGACCATGGACTATACCCTGTCGCTTTTCAGTGATTTTCACCTTTTTTTCAAATCCTCCGAAACCGTGAAAAATGCCACCCTGTAGCATGTGCTCCGAGACCATGGACTATAGCCTGTCGATTTTCAGTGATTTTCACCTTTTTTTCAAATCCTCCGAAACCGTGAAAAATGCAACCCTGTAGCATGTGCTCCGAGACCATGGACTATAGCCTGTCGCTTTTCAGTTATTTTCACCTTTTTTTCAAATCCTCCAAAACCGTGAAAAATGCCACCCTGTAGCATGTGCTCCGAGACCATGGACTATAGCCTGTCGCTTTTCAGTGATTTTCACCTTTTTTTCAAATCCTCCGAAACCGTGAAAAATGCCACCCTGTAGCATGTGCTCCGAGACCATGGACTATAGCCTGTCGCTTTTCAGTGATTTTCACCTTTTTTTCAAATCCTCCGAAACCGTGAAAAATGGCACCCTATAGCATGCCCTCCGACACCATGGACTATAGCCTTTAGCTTTTCCGTGATTTTCACCTTTTTTTCAAATCCTCCGAAATCGTGAAAAATGGCACCCTATAGCATGCCCTCCGACACCATGGACTATAGCCTTTCGCTTTTCCGTGATTTTCACCTTTTTTTCAAATCCTCCGAAATCGTGAAAAATGGCACCCTATAGCATGCCCTCCGACACCATGGACTATAGCCTGTCGCTTTTCAGTGATTTTCACCTTTTTTCAAATCCTCCGAAATCGTGAAAAATGCCACCCTATAGCATGTGCTCCGAGACCATGGACTATAGCCTGTCGCTTTTCAGTGATTTTCACCTTTTTTTCAAATCCTCCTAAACCGTGAAAAATGCCACCCTATAGCATGTGCTCCGAGACCATGGACTATAGCCTGTCGCTTTTCAGTGATTTTCACCTTTTTTTCAAATCCTCCGAAACCGTGAAAAATGCCACCCTGTAGCATGTGCTCCGAGACCATGGACTATAGCCTGTCGCTTTTCAGTGATTTTCACCTTTTTTTCAAATCCTCCGAAACCGTGAAAAATGCCACCCTGTAGCATGTTCTCCGAGACCATGGACTATAGCCTGTCGATTTTCAGTGATTTTCACCTTTTTTTCAAATCCTCCTAAACCGTGAAAAATGCCACCCTATAGCATGTGCTCCGAGACCATGGACTATAGCCTGTCGCTTTTTAGTGATTTTCACCTTTTTTTCAAATCCTCCGAAACCGTGAAAAATGCCACCCTGTAGCATGTGCTCCGAGACCATGGACTATAGCCTGTCGCTTTTCAGTGATTTTCACCTTTTTTTCAAATCCTCCGAAACCGTGAAAAATGCCACCCTGTAGCATGTGCTCCGATACCATGGACTATAGCCTGTCGCTTTTCCGATATTTTCACCTTTTTTTCAAATCCTCCGAAATCGTGAAAAATGGCACCCTGTAGCATGCGCTCCGAGACGATGGACTATAGCCTGTCGCTTTTCCTATATTTTCACCTTTTTTCAAATCCTCCGAAATCGTGAAAAATGCCACCCTATAGCATGTGCTCCGAGACCATGGACTATAGCCTGTCGCTTTTCAGTGATTTTCACCTTTTTTTCAAATCCTCCGAAACCGTGAAAAATTCCACCCTGTATGTAGCATGTGCTCCGAGACCATGGACTATAGCCTGTCGCTTTTCAGTGATTTTCACCTTTTTTTCAAATCCTCCGAAACCGTGAAAAATGCCACCCTGTAGCATGTGCTCCGAGACCATGGATTATAGCCTGTCGATTTTCAGTGATTTTCACCTTTTGTTCAAATCCTCCGAAACCGTGAAAAATGCCACCCTATAGCATGTGCTCCGAGACCATGGACTATACCCTGTCGCTTTTCAGTGATTTTCACCTTTTTTTCAAATCCTCCTAAACCGTGAAAAATGCCACCCTATAGCATGTGCTCCGAGACCATGGACTATAGCCTGTCGCTTTTCAGTGATTTTCACCTTTTTTTCAAATCCTCCGAAACCGTGAAAAATGCCACCCTGTAGCATGTGCTCCGAGACCATGGACTATAGCCTGTCGATTTTCAGTGATTTTCACCTTTTTTTCAAATCCTCCGAAACCGTGAAAAATGCCACCCTATAGCATGTCCTCCGAGACCATGGACTATAGCCTGTCGCTTTTCAGTGATTTTCACCTTTTTTTCAAATCCTCCGAAACCGTGAAAAATGCCACCCTGTAGCATGTGCTCCGAGACCATGGACTATAGCCTGTCGCTTTTCCGATATTTTCACCTTTTTTTCAAATCCTCCGAAATCGTGAAAAATGGCACCCTATAGTATGCCCTCGGACACCATGGACTATAGCCTTTCGCTTTTCCGATATTTTCACCTTTTTTTCAAATCCTCAGAAATCGTGAAAAATGGCACCCTATAGCATGCGCTCCGAGACGATGGACTATAGCCTGTCGCTTTCCTATATTTTCACCTTTTTTCAAATCCTCCGAAATCGTGAAAAATGCCACCCTATAGCATGTGCTCCGAGACCATGGACTATAGCCTGTCGCTTTTCAGTGATTTTCACCTTTTTTTCAAATCCTCCGAAACCGTGAAAAATGCCACCCTGTAGCATGTGCTCCGAGACCATGGACTATAGCCTGTCGATTTTCAGTGATTTTCACCTTTTTTTCAAATCCTCCAAAACCGTGAAAAATGCCACCCTGTAGCATGTGCTCCGAGACCATGGACTATAGCCTGTCGCTTTTCAGTGATTTTCACCTTTTTTTCAAATCCTCCTAAACCGTGAAAAATGCCACCCTATAGCATGTGCTCCGAGACCATGGACTATAGCCTGTCGCTTTTTAGTGATTTTCACCTTTTTTTCAAATCCTCCGAAACCGTGAAAAATGCCACCCTGTAGCATGTGCTCCGAGACCATGGACTATAGCCTGTCGCTTTTCAGTGATTTTCACCTTTTTTTCAAATCCTCCGAAACCGTGAAAAATGCCACCCTGTAGCATGTTCTCCGAGACCATGGACTATAGCCTGTCGATTTTCAGTGAT
This sequence comes from Electrona antarctica, assembly GCF_951216825.1. Lineage (NCBI taxonomy): Eukaryota > Metazoa > Chordata > Actinopteri > Myctophiformes > Myctophidae > Electrona > Electrona antarctica. The sequence continues at coordinate 5,096,263 of NC_136798.1, read as the reverse complement.
TTTCACATTTTTTTCAAATCCTCCTAAACCGTGAAAAATGCCACCCTATAGCATGTGCTCCGAGACCATGGACTATAGCCTGTCGCTTTTTAGTGATTTTCACCTTTTTTTCAAATCCTCCGAAACCGTGAAAAATGCCACCCTGTAGCATGTGCTCCGAGACCATGGACTATAGCCTGTCGCTTTTCAGTGATTTTCACCTTTTTGTCAAATCCTCCTAAACCGTGAAAAATGCCACCCTATAGCATGTGCTCCGAGACCATGGACTATAGCCTGTCGATTTTCAGTGATTTTCACCTTTTTTTCAAATCCTCCTAAACCGTGAAAAATGCCACCCTATAGCATGTGCTCCGAGACCATGGACTATAGCCTGTCGCTTTTTAGTGATTTTCACCTTTTTTTCAAATCCTCCGAAACCGTGAAAAATGCCACCCTGTAGCATGTGCTCCGAGACCATGGACTATAGCCTGTCGCTTTTCCGATATTTTCACCTTTTTTTCAAATCCTCCGAAATCGTGAAAAATGGCACCCTATAGCATGCGCTCCGAGACGATGGACTATAGCCTGTCGCTTTCCTATATTTTCACCTTTTTTCAAATCCTCCGAAATCGTGAAAAATGCCACCCTGTAGCATGTGCTCCGAGACCATGGATTATAGCCTGTCGATTTTCAGTGATTTTCACCTTTTGTTCAAATCCTCCGAAACCGTGAAAAATGCCACCCTATAGCATGTGCTCCGAGACCATGGACTATACCCTGTCGCTTTTCAGTGATTTTCACCTTTTTTTCAAATCCTCCTAAACCGTGAAAAATGCCACCCTATAGCATGTGCTCCGAGACCATGGACTATAGCCTGTCGCTTTTCAGTGATTTTCACCTTTTTTTCAAATCCTCCGAAACCGTGAAAAATGCCACCCTGTAGCATGTGCTCCGAGACCATGGACTATAGCCTGTCGATTTTCAGTGATTTTCACCTTTTTTTCAAATCCTCCGAAACCGTGAAAAATGCCACCCTATAGCATGTCCTCCGAGACCATGGAATATAGCCTGTCGCTTTTCAGTGATTTTCACCTTTTTTTCAAATCCTCCGAAACCGTGAAAAATGCCACCCTGTAGCATGTGCTCCGAGACCATGGACTATAGCCTGTCGCTTTTCCGATATTTTCACCTTTTTTTCAAATCCTCCGAAATCGTGAAAAATGGCACCCTATAGTATGCCCTCGGACACCATGGACTATAGCCTTTCGCTTTTCCGATATTTTCACCTTTTTTTCAAATCCTCAGAAATCGTGAAAAATGGCACCCTATAGCATGCGCTCCGAGACGATGGACTATATATAGCCTGTCGCTTTCCTATATTTTCACCTTTTTTCAAATCCTCCGAAATCGTGAAAAATGCCACCCTATAGCATGTGCTCCGAGACCATGGACTATAGCCTGTCGCTTTTCAGTGATTTTCACCTTTTTTTCAAATCCTCCGAAACCGTGAAAAATGCCACCCTGTAGCATGTGCTCCGAGACCATGGACTATAGCCTGTCGATTTTCAGTGATTTTCACCTTTTTTTCAAATCCTCCGAAACCGTGAAAAATGCCACCCTGTAGCATGTGCTCCGAGACCATGGACTATAGCCTGTCGCTTTTCAGTGATTTTCACCTTTTTTTCAAATCCTCCTAAACCGTGAAAAATGCCACCCTATAGCATGTGCTCCGAGACCATGGACTATAGCCTGTCGCTTTTTAGTGATTTTCACCTTTTTTTCAAATCCTCCGAAACCGTGAAAAATGCCACCCTGTAGCATGTGCTCCGAGACCATGGACTATAGCCTGTCGCTTTTCAGTGATTTTCACCTTTTTTTCAAATCCTCCGAAACCGTGAAAAATGCCACCCTGTAGCATGTTCTCCGAGACCATGGACTATAGCCTGTCGATTTTCAGTGATTTTCACCTTTTTTTCAAATCCTCCTAAACCGTGAAAAATGCCACCCTATAGCATGTGCTCCGAGACCATGGACTATAGCCTGTCGCTTTTTAGTGATTTTCACCTTTTTTTCAAATCCTCCGAAACCGTGAAAAATGCCACCCTGTAGCATGTGCTCCGAGACCATGGACTATAGCCTGTCGCTTTTCAGTGATTTTCACCTTTTTTTCAAATCCTCCGAAACCGTGAAAAATGCCACCCTGTAGCATGTGCTCCGAGACCATGGACTATAGCCTGTCGATTTTCAGTGATTTTCACCTTTTTTTCAAATCCTCCTAAACCGTGAAAAATGCCACCCTATAGCATGTGCTCCGAGACCATGGACTATAGCCTGTCGCTTTTCAGTGATTTTCACCTTTTTTTCAAATCCTCCGAAACCGTGAAAAATTCCACCCTGTATGTAGCATGTGCTCCGAGACCATGGACTATAGCCTGTCGCTTTTCAGTGATTTTCACCTTTTTTTCAAATCCTCCGAAACCGTGAAAAATGCCACCCTGTAGCATGTGCTCCGAGACCATGGATTATAGCTTGTCGATTTTCAGTGATTTTCACCTTTTGTTCAAATCCTCCGAAACCGTGAAAAATGCCACCCTATAGCATGTGCTCCGAGACCATGGACTATAGCCTGTCGCTTTTCAGTGATTTTCACCTTTTTGTCAAATCCTCCTAAACCGTGAAAAATGCCACCCTATAGCATGTGCTCCGAGACCATGGACTATAGCCTGTCGATTTTCAGTGATTTTCACCTTTTTTTCAAATCCTCCTAAACCGTGAAAAATGCCACCCTATAGCATGTGCTCCGAGACCATGGACTATAGCCTGTCGCTTTTCAGTGATTTTCACCTTTTTTTCAAATCCTCCGAAACCGTGAAAAATGCCACCCTGTAGCATGTGCTCCGAGACCATGGACTATAGCCTGTCGCTTTTCCGATATTTTCACCTTTTTTTCAAATCCTCCGAAATCGTGAAAAATGGCACCCTATAGCATGCGCTCCGAGACGATGGACTATAGCCTGTCGCTTTCCTATATTTTCACCTTTTTTCAAATCCTCCGAAATCGTGAAAAATGCCACCCTGTAGCATGTGCTCCGAGACCATGGATTATAGCCTGTCGATTTTCAGTGATTTTCACCTTTTGTTCAAATCCTCCGAAACCGTGAAAAATGCCACCCTATAGCATGTGCTCCGAGACCATGGACTATACCCTGTCGCTTTTCAGTGATTTTCACCTTTTTTTCAAATCCTCCTAAACCGTGAAAAATGCCACCCTATAGCATGTGCTCCGAGACCATGGACTATAGCCTGTCGCTTTTCAGTGATTTTCACCTTTTTTTCAAATCCTCCGAAACCGTGAAAAATGCCACCCTGTAGCATGTGCTCCGAGACCATGGACTATAGCCTGTCGATTTTCAGTGATTTTCACCTTTTTTTCAAATCCTCCGAAACCGTGAAAAATGCCACCCTATAGCATGTCCTCCGAGACCATGGAATATAGCCTGTCGCTTTTCAGTGATTTTCACCTTTTTTTCAAACCTCCGAAACCGTGAAAAATGCCACCCTGTAGCATGTGCTCCGAGACCATGGACTATAGCCTGTCGCTTTTCCGATATTTTCACCTTTTTTTCAAATCCTCCGAAATCGTGAAAAATGGCACCCTATAGTATGCCCTCGGACACCATGGACTATAGCCTTTCGCTTTTCCGATATTTTCACCTTTTTTTCAAATCCTCCGAAATCGTGAAAAATGGCACCCTATAGCATGCGCTCCGAGACGATGGACTATAGCCTGTCGCTTTCCTATATTTTCACCTTTTTTCAAATCCTCCGAAATCGTGAAAAATGCCACCCTGTAGCATGTGCTCCGAGACCATGGATTATAGCCTGTCGATTTTCAGTGATTTTCACCTTTTGTTCAAATCCTCCGAAACCGTGAAAAATGCCACCCTATAGCATGTGCTCCGAGACCATGGACTATACCCTGTCGCTTTTCAGTGATTTTCACCTTTTTTTCAAATCCTCCTAAACCGTGAAAAATGCCACCCTATAGCATGTGCTCCGAGACCATGGACTATAGCCTGTCGCTTTTCAGTGATTTTCACCTTTTTTTCAAATCCTCCGAAACCGTGAAAAATGCCACCCTGTAGCATGTGCTCCGAGACCATGGACTATAGCCTGTCGATTTTCAGTGATTTTCACCTTTTTTTCAAATCCTCCGAAACCGTGAAAAATGCCACCCTATAGCATGTCCTCCGAGACCATGGAATATAGCCTGTCGCTTTTCAGTGATTTTCACCTTTTTTTCAAATCCTCCGAAACCGTGAAAAATGCCACCCTGTAGCATGTGCTCCGAGACCATGGACTATAGCCTGTCGCTTTTCCGATATTTTCACCTTTTTTTCAAATCCTCCGAAATCGTGAAAAATGGCACCCTATAGTATGCCCTCGGACACCATGGACTATAGCCTTTCGCTTTTCCGATATTTTCACCTTTTTTTCAAATCCTCAGAAATCGTGAAAAATGGCACCCTATAGCATGCGCTCCGAGACGATGGACTATATATAGCCTGTCGCTTTCCTATATTTTCACCTTTTTTCAAATCCTCCGAAATCGTGAAAAATGCCACCCTATAGCATGTGCTCCGAGACCATGGACTATAGCCTGTCGCTTTTCAGTGATTTTCACCTTTTTTTCAAATCCTCCGAAACCGTGAAAAATGCCACCCTGTAGCATGTGCTCCGAGACCATGGACTATAGCCTGTCGATTTTCAGTGATTTTCACCTTTTTTTCAAATCCTCCGAAACCGTGAAAAATGCCACCCTGTAGCATGTGCTCCGAGACCATGGACTATAGCCTGTCGCTTTTCAGTGATTTTCACCTTTTTTTCAAATCCTCCTAAACCGTGAAAAATGCCACCCTATAGCATGTGCTCCGAGACCATGGACTATAGCCTGTCGCTTTTTAGTGATTTTCACCTTTTTTTCAAATCCTCCGAAACCGTGAAAAATGCCACCCTGTAGCATGTGCTCCGAGACCATGGACTATAGCCTGTCGCTTTTCAGTGATTTTCACCTTTTTTTCAAATCCTCCGAAACCGTGAAAAATGCCACCCTGTAGCATGTTCTCCGAGACCATGGACTATAGCCTGTCGATTTTCAGTGATTTTCACCTTTTTTTCAAATCCTCCTAAACCGTGAAAAATGCCACCCTATAGCATGTGCTCCGAGACCATGGACTATAGCCTGTCGCTTTTTAGTGATTTTCACCTTTTTTTCAAATCCTCCGAAACCGTGAAAAATGCCACCCTGTAGCATGTGCTCCGAGACCATGGACTATAGCCTGTCGCTTTTCAGTGATTTTCACCTTTTTTTCAAATCCTCCGAAACCGTGAAAAATGCCACCCTGTAGCATGTGCTCCGAGACCATGGACTATAGCCTGTCGATTTTCAGTGATTTTCACCTTTTTTTCAAATCCTCCTAAACCGTGAAAAATGCCACCCTATAGCATGTGCTCCGAGACCATGGACTATAGCCTGTCGCTTTTCAGTGATTTTCACCTTTTTTTCAAATCCTCCGAAACCGTGAAAAATGCCACCCTGTAGCATGTGCTCCGAGACCATGGATTATAGCTTGTCGATTTTCAGTGATTTTCACCTTTTGTTCAAATCCTCCGAAACCGTGAAAAATGCCACCCTATAGCATGTGCTCCGAGACCATGGACTATACCCTGTCGCTTTTCAGTGATTTTCACCTTTTTTTCAAATCCTCCTAAACCGTGAAAAATGCCACCCTATAGCATGTGCTCCGAGACCATGGACTATAGCCTGTCGCATTTCAGTGATTTTCACCTTTTTTTCAAATCCTCCGAAACCGTGAAAAATGCCACCCTGTAGCATGTGCTCCGAGACCATGGACTATAGCCTGTCGATTTTCAGTGATTTTCACCTTTTTTTCAAATCCTCCGAAACCGTGAAAAATGCCACCCTATAGCATGTCCTCCGAGACCATGGACTATAGCCTGTCGCTTTTCAGTGATTTTCACCTTTTTTTCAAATCCTCCAAAACTGTGAAAAATGCCACCCTGTAGCATGTGCTCAGAGACCATGGACTATAGCCTGTCGCTTTTCCGATATTTTCACCTTTTTTTCAAATCCTCCGAAATCGTGAAAAATGGCACCCTATAGTATGCCCTCGGACACCATGGACTATAGCCTTTCGCTTTTCCGATATTTTCACCTTTTTTTCAAATCCTCAGAAATCGTGAAAAATGGCACCCTATAACATGCGCTCCGAGACGATGGACTATAGCCTGTCGCTTTTCCTATATTTTCACCTTTTTTCAAATCCTCCGAAATCGTGAAAAATGCCACCCTATAGCATGTGCTCCGAGACCATGGACTATAGCCTGTCGCTTTTCAGTGATTTTCACCTTTTTTTCAAATCCTCCGAAACCGTGAAAAATGCCACCCTGTAGCATGTGCTCCGAGACCATGGACTATAGCCTGTCGATTTTCCGATATTTTCACCTTTTTTTCAAATCCTCCGAAATCGTGAAAAATGGCACCCTATAGTATGCCCTCGGACACCATGGACTATAGCCTTTCGCTTTTCCGATATTTTCACCTTTTTTTCAAATCCTCAGAAATCGTGAAAAATGGCACCCTATAGCATGCGCTCCGAGACGATGGACTATAGCCTGTCGCTTTCCTATATTTTCACCTTTTTTCAAATCCTCCGAAATCGTGAAAAATGCCACCCTATAGCATGTCCTCCGAGACCATGGACTATAGCCTGTCGCTTTTCAGTGATTTTCACCTTTTTTTCAAATCCTCCGAAACCGTGAAAAATGCCACCCTGTAGCATGTGCTCCGAGACCATGGACTATAGCCTGTCGCTTTTCCGATATTTTCACCTTTTTTTCAAATCCTCCGAAATCGTGAAAAATGGCACCCTATAGTATGCCCTCGGACACCATGGACTATAGCCTTTCACTTTTCCGATATTTTCACCTTTTTTTCAAATCCTCAGAAATCGTGAAAAATGGCACCCTATAGCATGTGCTCCGAGACGATGGACTATAGCCTGTCGCTTTTCCTATATTTTCACCTTTTTTCAAATCCTCTGAAATCGTGAAAAATGCCACCCTATAGCATGTGCTCCGAGACCATGGACTATAGCCTGTCGCTTTTCAGTGATTTTCACCTTTTTTTCAAATCCTCCGAAACCGTGAAAAATGCCACCCTGTAGCATGTGCTCCGAGACCATGGACTATAGCCTGTCGCTTTTCAGTGATTTTCACCTTTTTTTCAAATCCTCCTAAACCGTGAAAAATGCCACCCTATAGCATGTGCTCCGAGACCATGGACTATAGCCTGTCGCGTTTTAGTGATTTTCACCTTTTTTTCAAATCCTCCGAAACCGTGAAAAATGCCACCCTGTAGCATGTGCTCCGAGACCATGGACTATAGCCTGTCGCTTTTCAGTGATTTTCACCTTTTTTTCAAATCCTCCGAAACCGTGAAAAATGCCACCCTGTAGCATGTGCTCCGAGACCATGGACTATAGCCTGTCGCTTTTCAGTGATTTTCACCTTTTTTTCAAATCCTCCGAAACCGTGAAAAATGCCACCCTGTAGCATGTGCTCCGAGACCATGGACTATACCCTGTCGCTTTTCAGTGATTTTCACCTTTTTTTCAAATCCTCCTAAACCGTGAAAAATTCCACCCTATAGCATGTGCTCCGAGACCATGGACTATAGCCTGTCGCTTTTCAGTGATTTTCACCTTTTTTTCAAATCCTCCGAAACCGTGAAAAATGCCACCCTGTAGCATGTGCTCCGAGACCATGGACTATAGCCTGTCGCTTTTCAGTGATTTTCACCTTTTTTTCAAATCCTCCGAAACCATGAAAAATGCCACCCTGTAGCATGTGCTCCGAGACCATGGACTATAGCCTGTCGCTTTGCAGTGATTTTCACCTTTTTTTCAAATCCTCCGAAACCGTGAAAAATGCCACCCTGTAGCATGTGCTCCGAGACCATGGACTATAGCCTGTCGCTTTTCAGTGATTTTCACCTTTTTTTCAAATCCTCCTAAACCGTGAAAAATGCCACCCTATAGCATGTGCTCCGAGACCATGGACTATAGCCTGTCACTTTTCAGTGATTTTCACCTTTTTTTTAAATCCTCCGAAACCGTGAAAAATGCCACCCTGTAGCATGTGCTCCGAGACCATGGACTATAGCCTGTCGCTTTTCAGTGATTTTCACCTTTTTTTCAAATCCTCCTAAACCGTGAAAAATGCCACCCTATAGCATGTGCTCCGAGACCATGGACTATAGCCTGTCGCTTTTCAGTGATTTTCACCTTTTTTTCAAATCCTCCGAAACCGTGAAAAATGCCACCCTGTAGCATGTGCTCCGAGACCATGGACTATAGCCTGTCGATTTTCAGTGATTTTCACATTTTTTTCAAATCCTCCGAAACCGTGAAAAATGCCACCCTATAGCATGTCCTCCGAGACCATGGACTATAGCCTGTCGCTTTTCAGTGATTTTCACCTTTTTTTCAAATCCTCCGAAACCGTGAAAAATGCCACCCTGTAGCATGTGCTCCGAGACCATGGACTATAGCCTGTCGCTTTTCCGATATTTTCACCTTTTTTTCAAATCCTCCGAAATCGTGAAAAATGGCACCCTATAGTATGCCCTCGGACACCATGGCCTATAGCCTTTCACTTTTCCGATATTTTCACCTTTTTTTCAAATCCTCAGAAATCGTGAAAAATGGCACCCTATAGCATGTGCTCCGAGACGATGGACTATAGCCTGTCGCTTTTCCTATATTTTCACCTTTTTTCAAATCCTCTGAAATCGTGAAAAATGCCACCCTATAGCATGTGCTCCGAGACCATGGACTATAGCCTGTCGCTTTTCAGTGATTTTCACCTTTTTTTCAAATCCTCCTAAACCGTGAAAAATGCCACCCTATAGCATGTGCTCCGAGACCATGGACTATAGCCTGTCGCTTTTCAGTGATTTTCACCTTTTTTTCAAATCCTCCGAAACCGTGAAAAATGCCACCCTGTAGCATGTGCTCCGAGACCATGGACTATAGCCTGTCGATTTTCAGTGATTTTCACCTTTTTTTCAAATCCTCCGAAACCGTGAAAAATGCCACCCTATAGCATGTCCTCCGAGACCATGGACTATAGCCTGTCGCTTTTCAGTGATTTTCACCTTTTTTTCAAATCCTCCGAAACCGTGAAAAATGCCACCCTGTAGCATGTGCTCCGAGACCATGGACTATAGCCTGTCGCTTTTCCGATATTTTCACCTTTTTTTCAAATCCTCCGAAATCGTGAAAAATGGCACCCTATAGTATGCCCTCGGACACCATGGACTATAGCCTTTCACTTTTCCGATATTTTCACCTTTTTTTCAAATCCTCAGAAATCGTGAAAAATGGCACCCTATAGCATGTGCTCCGAGACGATGGACTATAGCCTGTCGCTTTTCCTATATTTTCACCTTTTTTCAAATCCTCTGAAATCGTGAAAAATGCCACCCTATAGCATGTGCTCCGAGACCATGGACTATAGCCTGTCGCTTTTCAGTGATTTTCACCTTTTTTTCAAATCCTCCGAAACCGTGAAAAATGCCACCCTGTAGCATGTGCTCCGAGACCATGGACTTTAGCCTGTCGCTTTTCAGTGATTTTCACCTTTTTTTCAAATCCTCCTAAACCGTGAAAAATGCCACCCTATAGCATGTGCTCCGAGACCATGGACTATAGCCTGTCGCGTTTTAGTGATTTTCACCTTTTTTTCAAATCCTCCGAAACCGTGAAAAATGCCACCCTGTAGCATGTGCTCCGAGACCATGGACTATAGCCTGTCGCTTTTCAGTGATTTTCACCTTTTTTTCAAATCCTCCGAAACCGTGAAAAAAGCCACCCTGTAGCATGTGCTCCGAGACCATGGACTATAGCCTGTCGCTTTTCAGTGATTTTCACCTTTTTTTCAAATCCTCCGAAACCGTGAAAAATGCCACCCTGTAGCATGTGCTCCGAGACCATGGACTATACCCTGTCGCTTTTCAGTGATTTTCACCTTTTTTTCAAATCCTCCTAAACCGTGAAAAATTCCACCCTATAGCATGTGCTCCGAGACCATGGACTATATAGCCTGTCGCTTTTCAGTGATTTTCACCTTTTTTTCAAATCCTCCGAAACCGTGAAAAATGCCACCCTGTAGCATGTGCTCCGAGACCATGGACTATAGCCTGTCGCTTTTCAGTGATTTTCACCTTTTTTTCAAATCCTCCGAAACCATGAAAAATGCCACCCTGTAGCATGTGCTCCGAGACCATGGACTATAGCCTGTCGCTTTGCAGTGATTTTCACCTTTTTTTCAAATCCTCCGAAACCGTGAAAAATGCCACCCTGTAGCATGTGCTCCGAGACCATGGACTATAGCCTGTCGCTTTTCAGTGATTTTCACCTTTTTTTCAAATCCTCCTAAACCGTGAAAAATGCCACCCTATAGCATGTGCTCCGAGACCATGGACTATAGCCTGTCACTTTTCAGTGATTTTCACCTTTTTTTCAAATCCTCCGAAACCGTGAAAAATGCCACCCTGTAGCATGTGCTCCGAGACCATGGACTATAGCCTGTCGCTTTTCAGTGATTTTCACCTTTTTTTCAAATCCTCCTAAACCGTGAAAAATGCCACCCTATAGCATGTGCTCCGAGACCATGGACTATAGCCTGTCGCTTTTCAGTGATTTTCACCTTTTTTTCAAATCCTCCGAAACCGTGAAAAATGCCACCCTGTAGCATGTGCTCCGAGACCATGGACTATAGCCTGTCGATTTTCAGTGATTTTCACATTTTTTTCAAATCCTCCGAAACCGTGAAAAATGCCACCCTATAGCATGTCCTCCGAGACCATGGACTATAGCCTGTCGCTTTTCAGTGATTTTCACCTTTTTTTCAAATCCTCCGAAACCGTGAAAAATGCCACCCTGTAGCATGTGCTCCGAGACCATGGACTATAGCCTGTCGCTTTTCCGATATTTTCACCTTTTTTTCAAATCCTCCGAAATCGTGAAAAATGGCACCCTATAGTATGCCCTCGGACACCATGGACTATAGCCTTTCGCTTTTCCGATATTTTCACCTTTTTTTCAAATCCTCAGAAATCGTGAAAAATGCCACCCTGTAGCATGCGCTCCGAGACGATGGACTATAGCCTGTCGCTTTTCCTATATTTTCACCTTTTTTCAAATCCTCCGAAATCGTGAAAAATGGCACCCTATAGCATGTGCTCCGAGACCATGGACTATAGCCTGTCGCTTTTTAGTGATTTTCACCTTTTTTTCAAATCCTCCGAAACCGTGAAAAATGCCACCCTGTAGCATGTGCTCCGAGACCATGGACTATATAGCCTGTCGCTTTTCAGTGATTTTCACCTTTTTTTCAAATCCTCCGAAACCGTGAAAAATGCCACCCTGTAGCATGTGCTCCGAGACCATGGACTATAGCCTGTCGATTTTCAGTGATTTTCACCTTTTTTTCAAATCCTCCTAAACCGTGAAAAATGCCACCCTATAGCATGTGCTCCGAGACCATGGACTATAGCCTGTCGCTTTTTAGTGATTTTCACCTTTTTTTCAAATCCTCCGAAACCGTGAAAAATGCCACCCTGTAGCATGTGCTCCGAGACCATGGACTATAGCCTGTCGCTTTTCAGTGATTTTCACCTTTTTTTCAAATCCTCCGAAACCGTGAAAAATGCCACCCTGTAGCATGTGCTCCGAGACCATGGACTATAGCCTGTCGCTTTTCCGATATTTTCACCTTTTTTCAAATCCTCCGAAATCGTGAAAAATGGCACCCTATAGTATGCCCTCGGACACCATGGACTATAGCCTTTCGCTTTTCCGATATTTTCACCTTTTTTTCAAATCCTCAGAAATCGTGAAAAATGGCACCCTATAGCATGCGCTCCGAGACGATGGACTATAGCCTGTCGCTTTTCCTATATTTTCACCTTTTTTCAAATCCTCCGAAACCGTGAAAAATGCCACCCTGTAGCATGTGCTCCGAGACCATGGACTATAGCCTGTCGCTTTTCCGATATTTTCACCTTTTTTCAAATCCTCCGAAATCGTGAAAAATGGCACCCTATAGTATGCCCTCGGACACCATGGACTATAGCCTTTCGCTTTTCCGATATTTTCACCTTTTTTTCAAATCCTCAGAAATCGTGAAAAATGGCACCCTATAGCATGCGCTCCGAGACGATGGACTATAGCCTGTCGCTTTTCCTATATTTTCACCTTTTTTCAAATCCTCCGAAATCGTGAAAAATGGCACCCTATAGCATGTGCTCCGAGACCATGGACTATAGCCTGTCGCTTTTTAGTGATTTTCACCTTTTTTTCAAATCCTCCGAAACCGTGAAAAATGCCACCCTGTAGCATGTGCTCCGAGACCATGGACTATAGCCTGTCGCTTTTCAGTGATTTTCACCTTTTTTTCAAATCCTCCGAAACCGTGAAAAATGCCACCCTGTAGCATGTGCTCCGAGACCATGGACTATAGCCTGTCGATTTTCAGTGATTTTCACCTTTTTTTCAAATCCTCCTAAACCGTGAAAAATGCCACCCTATAGCATGTGCTCCGAGACCATGGACTATATAGCCTGTTGCTTTTTAGTGATTTTCACCTTTTTTTCAAATCCTCCGAAACCGTGAAAAATGCCACCCTGTAGCATGTGCTCCGAGACCATGGACTATAGCCTGTCGCTTTTCAGTGATTTTCACCTTTTTTTCAAATCCTCCGAAACCGTGAAAAATGCCACCCTGTAGCATGTGCTCCGAGACCATGGACTATAGCCTGTCGCTTTTCAGTGATTTTCACCTTTTTTTCAAATCCTCCTAAACCGTGAAAAATGCCACCCTATAGCATGTGCTCCGAGACCATGGACTATAGCCTGTCGCTTTTCAGTGATTTTCACCTTTTTTTCAAATCCTCCGAAACCGTGAAAAATGCCACCCTGTAGCATGTGCTCCGAGACCATGGACTATAGCCTGTCGCTTTTCAGTGATTTTCACCTTTTTTTCAAATCCTCCGAAACCGTGAAAAATGCCACCCTGTAGCATGTGCTCCGAGACCATGGACTATAGCCTGTCGATTTTCAGTGATTTTCACCTTTTTTTCAAATCCTCCGAAACCGTGAAAAATGCCACCCTATAGCATGTCCTCCGAGACCATGGACTATAGCCTGTCGCTTTTCAGTGATTTTCACCTTTTTTTCAAATCCTCCGAAACCGTGAAAAATGCCACCCTGTAGCATGTGCTCCGAGACCATGGACTATAGCCTGTCGCTTTTCCGATATTTTCACCTTTTTTCAAATCCTCCGAAATCGTGAAAAATGGCACCCTATAGTATGCCCTCGGACACCATGGACTATAGCCTTTCGCTTTTCCGATATTTTCACCTTTTTTTCAAATCCTCAGAAATCGTGAAAAATGGCACCCTATAGCATGCGCTCCGAGACGATGGACTATAGCCTGTCGCTTTTCCTATATTTTCACCTTTTTTCAAATCCTCCGAAACCGTGAAAAATGCCACCCTGTAGCATGTGCTCCGAGACCATGGACTATAGCCTGTCGCTTTTCCGATATTTTCACCTTTTTTCAAATCCTCCGAAATCGTGAAAAATGGCACCCTATAGTATGCCCTCGGACACCATGGACTATAGCCTTTCGCTTTTCCGATATTTTCACCTTTTTTTCAAATCCTCAGAAATCGTGAAAAATGGCACCCTATAGCATGCGCTCCGAGACGATGGACTATAGCCTGTCGCTTTTCCTATATTTTCACCTTTTTTCAAATCCTCCGAAATCGTGAAAAATGGCACCCTATAGCATGTGCTCCGAGACCATGGACTATAGCCTGTCGCTTTTTAGTGATTTTCACCTTTTTTTCAAATCCTCCGAAACCGTGAAAAATGCCACCCTGTAGCATGTGCTCCGAGACCATGGACTATAGCCTGTCGCTTTTCAGTGATTTTCACCTTTTTTTCAAATCCTCCGAAACCGTGAAAAATGCCACCCTGTAGCATGTGCTCCGAGACCATGGACTATAGCCTGTCGATTTTCAGTGATTTTCACCTTTTTTTCAAATCCTCCTAAACCGTGAAAAATGCCACCCTATAGCATGTGCTCCGAGACCATGGACTATATAGCCTGTTGCTTTTTAGTGATTTTCACCTTTTTTTCAAATCCTCCGAAACCGTGAAAAATGCCACCCTGTAGCATGTGCTCCGAGACCATGGACTATAGCCTGTCGCTTTTCAGTGATTTTCACCTTTTTTTCAAATCCTCCGAAACCGTGAAAAATGCCACCCTGTAGCATGTGCTCCGAGACCATGGACTATAGCCTGTCGCTTTTCAGTGATTTTCACCTTTTTTTCAAATCCTCCTAAACCGTGAAAAATGCCACCCTATAGCATGTGCTCCGAGACCATGGACTATAGCCTGTCGCTTTTCAGTGATTTTCACCTTTTTTTCAAATCCTCCGAAACCGTGAAAAATGCCACCCTGTAGCATGTGCTCCGAGACCATGGACTATAGCCTGTCGCTTTTCAGTGATTTTCACCTTTTTTTCAAATCCTCCGAAACCGTGAAAAATGCCACCCTGTAGCATGTGCTCCGAGACCATGGACTATAGCCTGTCGATTTTCAGTGATTTTCACCTTTTTTTCAAATCCTCCGAAACCGTGAAAAATGCCACCCTATAGCATGTCCTCCGAGACCATGGACTATAGCCTGTCGCTTTTCAGTGATTTTCACCTTTTTTTCAAATCCTCCGAAACCGTGAAAAATGCCACCCTGTAGCATGTGCTCCGAGACCATGGACTATAGCCTGTCGCTTTTCCGATATTTTCACCTTTTTTTCAAATCCTCCGAAATCGTGAAAAATGGCACCCTATAGTATGCCCTCGGACACCATGGACTATAGCCTTTCGCTTTTCCGATATTTTCACCTTTTTTTCAAATCCTCAGAAATCGTGAAAAATGGCACCCTATAGCATGCGCTCCGAGACGATGGACTATAGCCTGTCGCTTTTCCTATATTTTCACCTTTTTTCAAATCCTCCGAAATCGTGAAAAATGCCACCCTATAGCATGTGCTCCGAGACCATGGACTATAGCCTGTCGCTTTTCAGTGATTTTCACCTTTTTTTCAAATCCTCCGAAACCGTGAAAAATGCCACCCTGTAGCATGTGCTCCGAGACCATGGACTATAGCCTGTCGCTTTTCAGTGATTTTCACCAATTTTTCAAATCCTCCTAAACCGTGAAAAATGCCACCCTATAGCATGTGCTCCGAGACCATGGACTATAGCCTGTCGCTTTTCAGTGATTTTCACCTTTTTTTCAAATCCTCCGAAACCGTGAAAAATGCCACCCTGTAGCATGTGCTCCGAGACAATGGACTATAGCCTGTCGCTTTTCAGTGATTTTCACCTTTTTTTCAAATCCTCCGAAACCGTGAAAAATGCCACCCTGTAGCATGTGCTCCGAGACAATGGACTATAGCCTGTCGCTTTTCAGTGATTTTCACCTTTTTTTCAAATCCTCCGAAACCGTGAAAAATGCCACCCTGTAGCATGTGCTCCGAGACAATGGACTATAGCCTGTCGCTTTTCAGTGATTTTCACCTTTTTTTCAAATCCTCCGAAACCGTGAAAAATGCCACCCTGTAGCATGTGCTCCGAGACAATGGACTATAGCCTGTCGCTTTTCAGTGATTTTCACCTTTTTTTCAAATCCTCCGAAACCGTGAAAAATGCCACCCTGTAGCATGTGCTCCGAGACAATGGACTATAGCCTGTCGCTTTTCAGTGATTTTCACCTTTTTTTCAAATCCTCCGAAACCGTGAAAAATGCCACCCTGTAGCATGTGCTCCGAGACCATGGACTATAGCCTGTCGCTTTTCCGATATTTTCACCTTTTTTCAAATCCTCCGAAATCGTGAAAAATGGCACCCTATAGTATGCCCTCGGACACCATGGACTATAGCCTTTCGCTTTTCCGATATTTTCACCTTTTTTTCAAATCCTCAGAAATCGTGAAAAATGGCACCCTATAGCATGCGCTCCGAGACGATGGACTATAGCCTGTCGCTTTTCCTATATTTTCACCTTTTTTCAAATCCTCCGAAACCGTGAAAAATGCCACCCTGTAGCATGTGCTCCGAGACCATGGACTATAGCCTGTCGCTTTTCCGATATTTTCACCTTTTTTTCAAATCCTCCGAAATCGTGAAAAATGGCACCCTATAGTATGCCCTCGGACACCATGGACTATAGCCTTTCGCTTTTCCGATATTTTCACCTTTTTTTCAAATCCTCAGAAATCGTGAAAAATGGCACCCTATAGCATGCGCTCCGAGACGATGGACTATAGCCTGTCGCTTTTCCTATATTTTCACCTTTTTTCAAATCCTCCGAAATCGTGAAAAATGGCACCCTATAGCATGTGCTCCGAGACCATGGACTATAGCCTGTCGCTTTTTAGTGATTTTCACCTTTTTTTCAAATCCTCCGAAACCGTGAAAAATGCCACCCTGTAGCATGTGCTCCGAGACCATGGACTATAGCCTGTCGCTTTTCAGTGATTTTCACCTTTTTTTCAAATCCTCCGAAACCGTGAAAAATGCCACCCTGTAGCATGTGCTCCGAGACCATGGACTATAGCCTGTCGATTTTCAGTGATTTTCACCTTTTTTTCAAATCCTCCTAAACCGTGAAAAATGCCACCCTATAGCATGTGCTCCGAGACCATGGACTATATAGCCTGTCGCTTTTTAGTGATTTTCACCTTTTTTTCAAATCCTCCGAAACCGTGAAAAATGCCACCCTGTAGCATGTGCTCCGAGACCATGGACTATAGCCTGTCGCTTTTCAGTGATTTTCACCTTTTTTTCAAATCCTCCGAAACCGTGAAAAATGCCACCCTGTAGCATGTGCTCCGAGACCATGGACTATAGCCTGTCGCTTTTCAGTGATTTTCACCTTTTTTTCAAATCCTCCTAAACCATGAAAAATGCCACCCTATAGCATGTGCTCCGAGACCATGGACTATAGCCTGTCGCTTTTCAGTGATTTTCACCTTTTTTTCAAATCCTCCGAAACCGTGAAAAATGCCACCCTGTAGCATGTGCTCCGAGACCATGGACTATAGCCTGTCGATTTTCAGTGATTTTCACCTTTTTTTCAAATCCTCCGAAACCGTGAAAAATGCCACCCTATAGCATGTCCTCCGAGACCATGGACTATAGCCTGTCGCTTTTCAGTGATTTTCACCTTTTTTTCAAATCCTCCGAAACCGTGAAAAATGCCACCCTATAGCATGTCCTCCGAGACCATGGACTATAGCCTGTCGCTTTTCCTATATTTTCACCTTTTTTCAAATCCTCCGAAATCGTGAAAAATGGCACCCTATAGCATGTGCTCCGAGACCATGGACTATAGCCTGTCGATTTTCAGTGATTTTCACCTTTTTTTCAAATCCTCCGAAACCATGAAAAATGCCACCCTATAGCATGTCCTCCGAGACCATGGACTATAGCCTGTCGCTTTTCAGTGATTTTCACCTTTTTTTCAAATCCTCCGAAACCGTGAAAAATGCCACCCTGTAGCATGTGCTCCGAGACCATGGACTATAGCCTGTCGCTTTTCCGATATTTTCACCTTTTTTTCAAATCCTCCGAAATCGTGAAAAATGGCACCCTATAGTATGCCCTCGGACACCATGGACTATAGCCTTTCGCTTTTCCGATATTTTCACCTTTTTTTCAAATCCTCAGAAATCGTGAAAAATGGCACCCTATAGCATGCGCTCCGAGACGATGGACTATAGCCTGTCGCTTTTCCTATATTTTCACCTTTTTTCAAATCCTCCGAAACCGTGAAAAATGCCACCCTGTAGCATGCCCTCGGACACCATGGACTTTAGCCTTTCGCTTTTCCGATATTTTCACCTTTTTTTCAAATCCTCAGAAATCGTGAAAAATGGCACCCTATAGCATGCGCTCCGAGACGATGGACTATAGCCTGTCGCTTTTCCTATATTTTCACCTTTTTTCAAATCCTCCGAAATCGTGAAAAATGGCACCCTATAGCATGTGCTCCGAGACCATGGACTATAGCCTGTCGATTTTCAGTGATTTTCACCTTTTTTTCAAATCCTCCGAAACCGTGAAAAATGCCACCCTGTAGCATGTGCTCCGAGACCATGGACTATAGCCTGTCGCTTTTCAGTGATTTTCACCTTTTTTTCAAATCCTCCGAAACCGTGAAAAATGCCACCCTGTAGCATGTGCTCCGAGACCATGGACTATAGCCTGTCGATTTTCAGTGATTTTCACCTTTTTTTCAAATCCTCCTAAACCGTGAAAAATGCCACCCTATAGCATGTGCTCCGAGACCATGGACTATAGCCTGTCGCTTTTTAGTGATTTTCACCTTTTTTTCAAATCCTCCGAAACCGTGAAAAATGCCACCCTGTAGCATGTGCTCCGAGACCATGGACTATAGCCTGTCGCTTTTCAGTGATTTTCACCTTTTTTTCAAATCCTCCGAAACCGTGAAAAATGCCACCCTGTAGCATGTGCTCCGAGACCATGGACTATAGCCTGTCGCTTTTCAGTGATTTTCACCTTTTTTTCAAATCCTCCTAAACCGTGAAAAATGCCACCCTATAGCATGTGCTCCGAGACCATGGACTATAGCCTGTCGCTTTTCAGTGATTTTCACCTTTTTTTCAAATCCTCCGAAACCGTGAAAAATGCCACCCTGTAGCATGTGCTCCGAGACCATGGACTATAGCCTGTCGCTTTTCAGTGATTTTCACCTTTTTTTCAAATCCTCCGAAACCGTGAAAAATGCCACCCTGTAGCATGTGCTCCGAGACCATGGACTATAGCCTGTCGATTTTCAGTGATTTTCACCTTTTTTTCAAATCCTCCGAAACCGTGAAAAATGCCACCCTATAGCATGTCCTCCGAGACCATGGACTATAGCCTGTCGCTTTTCAGTGATTTTCACCTTTTTTTCAAATCCTCCGAAACCGTGAAAAATGCCACCCTGTAGCATGTGCTCCGAGACCATGGACTATAGCCTGTCGCTTTTCCGATATTTTCACCTTTTTTTCAAATCCTCCGAAATCGTGAAAAATGGCACCCTATAGTATGCCCTCGGACACCATGGACTATAGCCTTTCGCTTTTCCGATATTTTCACCTTTTTTTCAAATCCTCAGAAATCGTGAAAAATGGCACCCTATAGCATGCGCTCCGAGACGATGGACTATAGCCTGTCGCTTTTCCTATATTTTCACCTTTTTTCAAATCCTCCGAAATCGTGAAAAATGCCACCCTATAGCATGTGCTCCGAGACCATGGACTATAGCCTGTCGCTTTTCAGTGATTTTCACCTTTTTTTCAAATCCTCCGAAACCGTGAAAAATGCCACCCTGTAGCATGTGCTCCGAGACCATGGACTATAGCCTGTCGCTTTTCAGTGATTTTCACCTTTTTTTCAAATCCTCCGAAATCGTGAAAAATGCCACCCTATAGCTTGTGCTCCAAGACCATGGACTATAGCCTGTCGCTTTTCAGTGATTTTCACCTTTTTTTCAAATCCTCCGAAACCGTGAAAAATTCCACCCTGTATGTAGCATGTGCTCCGAGACCATGGACTATAGCCTGTCGCTTTTCAGTGATTTTCACCTTTTTTTCAAATCCTCCGAAACCGTGAAAAATGCCACCCTATAGCATGTGCTCCGAGACCATGGACTATAGCCTGTCGCTTTTCAGTGATTTTCACCTTTTTTTCAAATCCTCCTAAACCGTGAAAAATGCCACCCTATAGCATGTGCTCCGAGACCATGGACTATAGCCTGTCGCTTTTCAGTGATTTTCACCTTTTGTTCAAATCCTCCGAAACCGTGAAAAATGCCACCCTGTAGCATGTGCTCTGAGACCATGGATTATAGCCTGTCGATTTTCACCTTTTGTTCAAATCCTCCGAAACCGTGAAAAATGCCACCCTATAGCATGTGCTCCGAGACCATGGACTATAGCCTGTCGCTTTTCAGTGATTTTCACCTTTTTTTCAAATCCTCCGAAACCGTGAAAAATGCCACCCTATAGCATGTCCTCCGAGAACATGGACTATAGCCTGTCGCTTTTCAGTGATTTTCACCTTTTTTTCAAATCCTCCGAAACCGTGAAAAATGCCACCCTGTAGCATGTGCTCCGAGACCATGGACTATAGCCTGTCGCTTTTCCGATATTTTGACCTTTTTTTCAAATCCTCCGAAATCGTGAAAAATGGCACCCTTATAGTATGCCCTCGGACACCATGGACTATAGCCTGTCGCTTTTCCTATATTTTCACCTTTTTTCAAATCCTCCGAAATCGTGAAAAATGCCACCCTGTAGCATGTGCTCCGAGACCATGGACTATAGCCTGTCGCTTTTCAGTGATTTTCACCTTTTTTTCAAATCCTCCGAAACCGTGAAAAATGCCACCCTGTAGCATGTGCTCCGAGACCATGGACTATAGCCTGTCGCTTTTCAGTGATTTTCACCTTTTTTTCAAATCCTCCGAAACCGTGAAAATGCCACCCTGTAGCATGTGCTCCAAGACCATGGACTATAGCCTGTCGCTTTTCAGTGATTTTCACCTTTTTTTCAAATCCTCCGAAACCGTGAAAAATGCCACCCTATAGCATGTGCTCCGAGACCATGGACTATATAGCCTGTCGCTTTTCCGATATTTTCACCTTTTTTTCAAATCCTCCGAAATCGTGAAAAATGGCACCCTATAGTATGCCCTCGGACACCATGGACTATAGCCTTTCGCTTTTCCGATATTTTCACCTTTTTTTCAAATCCTCAGAAATCGTGAAAAATGCCACCCTGTAGCATGCGCTCCGAGACGATGGACTATAGCCTGTCGCTTTTCCTATATTTTCACCTTTTTTCAAATCCTCCGAAATCGTGAAAAATGGCACCCTATAGCATGTGCTCCGAGACCATGGACTATAGCCTGTCGCTTTTTAGTGATTTTCACCTTTTTTTCAAATCCTCCGAAACCGTGAAAAATGCCACCCTGTAGCATGTGCTCCGAGACCATGGACTATATAGCCTGTCGCTTTTCAGTGATTTTCACCTTTTTTTCAAATCCTCCGAAACCGTGAAAAATGCCACCCTGTAGCATGTGCTCCGAGACCATGGACTATAGCCTGTCGATTTTCAGTGATTTTCACCTTTTTTTCAAATCCTCCTAAACCGTGAAAAATGCCACCCTATAGCATGTGCTCCGAGACCATGGACTATAGCCTGTCGCTTTTTAGTGATTTTCACCTTTTTTTCAAATCCTCCGAAACCGTGAAAAATGCCACCCTGTAGCATGTGCTCCGAGACCATGGACTATAGCCTGTCGCTTTTCAGTGATTTTCACCTTTTTTTCAAATCCTCCGAAACCGTGAAAAATGCCACCCTGTAGCATGTGCTCCGAGACCATGGACTATAGCCTGTCGCTTTTCCGATATTTTCACCTTTTTTCAAATCCTCCGAAATCGTGAAAAATGGCACCCTATAGTATGCCCTCGGACACCATGGACTATAGCCTTTCGCTTTTCCGATATTTTCACCTTTTTTTCAAATCCTCAGAAATCGTGAAAAATGGCACCCTATAGCATGCGCTCCGAGACGATGGACTATAGCCTGTCGCTTTTCCTATATTTTCACCTTTTTTCAAATCCTCCGAAACCGTGAAAAATGCCACCCTGTAGCATGTGCTCCGAGACCATGGACTATAGCC
This sequence comes from Electrona antarctica, assembly GCF_951216825.1. Classification (NCBI taxonomy): domain Eukaryota; kingdom Metazoa; phylum Chordata; class Actinopteri; order Myctophiformes; family Myctophidae; genus Electrona; species Electrona antarctica. Next base: position 5,074,376 of record NC_136798.1, on the reverse strand, counting down.
TGTCGCTTTTCCGATATTTTCACCTTTTTTCAAATCCTCCGAAATCGTGAAAAATGGCACCCTATAGTATGCCCTCGGACACCATGGACTATAGCCTTTCGCTTTTCCGATATTTTCACCTTTTTTTCAAATCCTCAGAAATCGTGAAAAATGGCACCCTATAGCATGCGCTCCGAGACGATGGACTATAGCCTGTCGCTTTTCCTATATTTTCACCTTTTTTCAAATCCTCCGAAATCGTGAAAAATGGCACCCTATAGCATGTGCTCCGAGACCATGGACTATAGCCTGTCGCTTTTTAGTGATTTTCACCTTTTTTTCAAATCCTCCGAAACCGTGAAAAATGCCACCCTGTAGCATGTGCTCCGAGACCATGGACTATAGCCTGTCGCTTTTCAGTGATTTTCACCTTTTTTTCAAATCCTCCGAAACCGTGAAAAATGCCACCCTGTAGCATGTGCTCCGAGACCATGGACTATAGCCTGTCGATTTTCAGTGATTTTCACCTTTTTTTCAAATCCTCCTAAACCGTGAAAAATGCCACCCTATAGCATGTGCTCCGAGACCATGGACTATATAGCCTGTTGCTTTTTAGTGATTTTCACCTTTTTTTCAAATCCTCCGAAACCGTGAAAAATGCCACCCTGTAGCATGTGCTCCGAGACCATGGACTATAGCCTGTCGCTTTTCAGTGATTTTCACCTTTTTTTCAAATCCTCCGAAACCGTGAAAAATGCCACCCTGTAGCATGTGCTCCGAGACCATGGACTATAGCCTGTCGCTTTTCAGTGATTTTCACCTTTTTTTCAAATCCTCCTAAACCGTGAAAAATGCCACCCTATAGCATGTGCTCCGAGACCATGGACTATAGCCTGTCGCTTTTCAGTGATTTTCACCTTTTTTTCAAATCCTCCGAAACCGTGAAAAATGCCACCCTGTAGCATGTGCTCCGAGACCATGGACTATAGCCTGTCGCTTTTCAGTGATTTTCACCTTTTTTTCAAATCCTCCGAAACCGTGAAAAATGCCACCCTGTAGCATGTGCTCCGAGACCATGGACTATAGCCTGTCGATTTTCAGTGATTTTCACCTTTTTTTCAAATCCTCCGAAACCGTGAAAAATGCCACCCTATAGCATGTCCTCCGAGACCATGGACTATAGCCTGTCGCTTTTCAGTGATTTTCACCTTTTTTTCAAATCCTCCGAAACCGTGAAAAATGCCACCCTGTAGCATGTGCTCCGAGACCATGGACTATAGCCTGTCGCTTTTCCGATATTTTCACCTTTTTTTCAAATCCTCCGAAATCGTGAAAAATGGCACCCTATAGTATGCCCTCGGACACCATGGACTATAGCCTTTCGCTTTTCCGATATTTTCACCTTTTTTTCAAATCCTCAGAAATCGTGAAAAATGGCACCCTATAGCATGCGCTCCGAGACGATGGACTATAGCCTGTCGCTTTTCCTATATTTTCACCTTTTTTCAAATCCTCCGAAATCGTGAAAAATGCCACCCTATAGCATGTGCTCCGAGACCATGGACTATAGCCTGTCGCTTTTCAGTGATTTTCACCTTTTTTTCAAATCCTCCGAAACCGTGAAAAATGCCACCCTGTAGCATGTGCTCCGAGACCATGGACTATAGCCTGTCGCTTTTCAGTGATTTTCACCAATTTTTCAAATCCTCCTAAACCGTGAAAAATGCCACCCTATAGCATGTGCTCCGAGACCATGGACTATAGCCTGTCGCTTTTCAGTGATTTTCACCTTTTTTTCAAATCCTCCGAAACCGTGAAAAATGCCACCCTGTAGCATGTGCTCCGAGACCATGGACTATAGCCTGTCGCTTTTCAGTGATTTTCACCTTTTTTTCAAATCCTCCGAAACCGTGAAAAATGCCACCCTGTAGCATGTGCTCCGAGACCATGGACTATAGCCTGTCGCTTTTCCGATATTTTCACCTTTTTTCAAATCCTCCGAAATCGTGAAAAATGGCACCCTATAGTATGCCCTCGGACACCATGGACTATAGCCTTTCGCTTTTCCGATATTTTCACCTTTTTTTCAAATCCTCAGAAATCGTGAAAAATGGCACCCTATAGCATGCGCTCCGAGACGATGGACTATAGCCTGTCGCTTTTCCTATATTTTCACCTTTTTTCAAATCCTCCGAAACCGTGAAAAATGCCACCCTGTAGCATGTGCTCCGAGACCATGGACTATAGCCTGTCGCTTTTCCGATATTTTCACCTTTTTTTCAAATCCTCCGAAATCGTGAAAAATGGCACCCTATAGTATGCCCTCGGACACCATGGACTATAGCCTTTCGCTTTTCCGATATTTTCACCTTTTTTTCAAATCCTCAGAAATCGTGAAAAATGGCACCCTATAGCATGCGCTCCGAGACGATGGACTATAGCCTGTCGCTTTTCCTATATTTTCACCTTTTTTCAAATCCTCCGAAATCGTGAAAAATGGCACCCTATAGCATGTGCTCCGAGACCATGGACTATAGCCTGTCGCTTTTTAGTGATTTTCACCTTTTTTTCAAATCCTCCGAAACCGTGAAAAATGCCACCCTGTAGCATGTGCTCCGAGACCATGGACTATAGCCTGTCGCTTTTCAGTGATTTTCACCTTTTTTTCAAATCCTCCGAAACCGTGAAAAATGCCACCCTGTAGCATGTGCTCCGAGACCATGGACTATAGCCTGTCGATTTTCAGTGATTTTCACCTTTTTTTCAAATCCTCCTAAACCGTGAAAAATGCCACCCTATAGCATGTGCTCCGAGACCATGGACTATATAGCCTGTCGCTTTTTAGTGATTTTCACCTTTTTTTCAAATCCTCCGAAACCGTGAAAAATGCCACCCTGTAGCATGTGCTCCGAGACCATGGACTATAGCCTGTCGCTTTTCAGTGATTTTCACCTTTTTTTCAAATCCTCCGAAACCGTGAAAAATGCCACCCTGTAGCATGTGCTCCGAGACCATGGACTATAGCCTGTCGCTTTTCAGTGATTTTCACCTTTTTTTCAAATCCTCCTAAACCATGAAAAATGCCACCCTATAGCATGTGCTCCGAGACCATGGACTATAGCCTGTCGCTTTTCAGTGATTTTCACCTTTTTTTCAAATCCTCCGAAACCGTGAAAAATGCCACCCTGTAGCATGTGCTCCGAGACCATGGACTATAGCCTGTCGATTTTCAGTGATTTTCACCTTTTTTTCAAATCCTCCGAAACCGTGAAAAATGCCACCCTATAGCATGTCCTCCGAGACCATGGACTATAGCCTGTCGCTTTTCAGTGATTTTCACCTTTTTTTCAAATCCTCCGAAACCGTGAAAAATGCCACCCTATAGCATGTCCTCCGAGACCATGGACTATAGCCTGTCGCTTTTCCTATATTTTCACCTTTTTTCAAATCCTCCGAAATCGTGAAAAATGGCACCCTATAGCATGTGCTCCGAGACCATGGACTATAGCCTGTCGATTTTCAGTGATTTTCACCTTTTTTTCAAATCCTCCGAAACCATGAAAAATGCCACCCTATAGCATGTCCTCCGAGACCATGGACTATAGCCTGTCGCTTTTCAGTGATTTTCACCTTTTTTTCAAATCCTCCGAAACCGTGAAAAATGCCACCCTGTAGCATGTGCTCCGAGACCATGGACTATAGCCTGTCGCTTTTCCGATATTTTCACCTTTTTTTCAAATCCTCCGAAATCGTGAAAAATGGCACCCTATAGTATGCCCTCGGACACCATGGACTATAGCCTTTCGCTTTTCCGATATTTTCACCTTTTTTTCAAATCCTCAGAAATCGTGAAAAATGGCACCCTATAGCATGCGCTCCGAGACGATGGACTATAGCCTGTCGCTTTTCCTATATTTTCACCTTTTTTCAAATCCTCCGAAATCGTGAAAAATGGCACCCTATAGCATGTGCTCCGAGACCATGGACTATAGCCTGTCGATTTTCAGTGATTTTCACCTTTTTTTCAAATCCTCCGAAACCGTGAAAAATGCCACCCTGTAGCATGTGCTCCGAGACCATGGACTATAGCCTGTCGCTTTTCAGTGATTTTCACCTTTTTTTTAAATCCTCCGAAACCGTGAAAAATGCCACCCTGTAGCATGTGCTCCGAGACCATGGACTATAGCCTGTCGATTTTCAGTGATTTTCACCTTTTTTTCAAATCCTCCTAAACCGTGAAAAATGCCACCCTATAGCATGTGCTCCGAGACCATGGACTATAGCCTGTCGCTTTTTAGTGATTTTCACCTTTTTTTCAAATCCTCCGAAACCGTGAAAAATGCCACCCTGTAGCATGTGCTCCGAGACCATGGACTATAGCCTGTCGCTTTTCAGTGATTTTCACCTTTTTTTCAAATCCTCCGAAACCGTGAAAAATGCCACCCTGTAGCATGTGCTCCGAGACCATGGACTATAGCCTGTCGCTTTTCAGTGATTTTCACCTTTTTTTCAAATCCTCCTAAACCGTGAAAAATGCCACCCTATAGCATGTGCTCCGAGACCATGGACTATAGCCTGTCGCTTTTCAGTGATTTTCACCTTTTTTTCAAATCCTCCGAAACCGTGAAAAATGCCACCCTGTAGCATGTGCTCCGAGACCATGGACTATAGCCTGTCGCTTTTCAGTGATTTTCACCTTTTTTTCAAATCCTCCGAAACCGTGAAAAATGCCACCCTGTAGCATGTGCTCCGAGACCATGGACTATAGCCTGTCGATTTTCAGTGATTTTCACCTTTTTTTCAAATCCTCCGAAACCGTGAAAAATGCCACCCTATAGCATGTCCTCCGAGACCATGGACTATAGCCTGTCGCTTTTCAGTGATTTTCACCTTTTTTTCAAATCCTCCGAAACCGTGAAAAATGCCACCCTGTAGCATGTGCTCCGAGACCATGGACTATAGCCTGTCGCTTTTCCGATATTTTCACCTTTTTTTCAAATCCTCCGAAATCGTGAAAAATGGCACCCTATAGTATGCCCTCGGACACCATGGACTATAGCCTTTCGCTTTTCCGATATTTTCACCTTTTTTTCAAATCCTCAGAAATCGTGAAAAATGGCACCCTATAGCATGCGCTCCGAGACGATGGACTATAGCCTGTCGCTTTTCCTATATTTTCACCTTTTTTCAAATCCTCCGAAATCGTGAAAAATGCCACCCTATAGCATGTGCTCCGAGACCATGGACTATAGCCTGTCGCTTTTCAGTGATTTTCACCTTTTTTTCAAATCCTCCGAAACCGTGAAAAATGCCACCCTGTAGCATGTGCTCCGAGACCATGGACTATAGCCTGTCGCTTTTCAGTGATTTTCACCTTTTTTTCAAATCCTCCGAAATCGTGAAAAATGCCACCCTATAGCTTGTGCTCCAAGACCATGGACTATAGCCTGTCGCTTTTCAGTGATTTTCACCTTTTTTTCAAATCCTCCGAAACCGTGAAAAATTCCACCCTGTATGTAGCATGTGCTCCGAGACCATGGACTATAGCCTGTCGCTTTTCAGTGATTTTCACCTTTTTTTCAAATCCTCCGAAACCGTGAAAAATGCCACCCTATAGCATGTGCTCCGAGACCATGGACTATAGCCTGTCGCTTTTCAGTGATTTTCACCTTTTTTTCAAATCCTCCTAAACCGTGAAAAATGCCACCCTATAGCATGTGCTCCGAGACCATGGACTATAGCCTGTCGCTTTTCAGTGATTTTCACCTTTTGTTCAAATCCTCCGAAACCGTGAAAAATGCCACCCTGTAGCATGTGCTCTGAGACCATGGATTATAGCCTGTCGATTTTCACCTTTTGTTCAAATCCTCCGAAACCGTGAAAAATGCCACCCTATAGCATGTGCTCCGAGACCATGGACTATAGCCTGTCGCTTTTCAGTGATTTTCACCTTTTTTTCAAATCCTCCGAAACCGTGAAAAATGCCACCCTATAGCATGTCCTCCGAGAACATGGACTATAGCCTGTCGCTTTTCAGTGATTTTCACCTTTTTTTCAAATCCTCCGAAACCGTGAAAAATGCCACCCTGTAGCATGTGCTCCGAGACCATGGACTATAGCCTGTCGCTTTTCCGATATTTTGACCTTTTTTTCAAATCCTCCGAAATCGTGAAAAATGCCACCCTGTAGCATGTGCTCCGAGACGATGGACTATAGCCTGTCGCTTTTCCTATATTTTCACCTTTTTTCAAATCCTCCGAAATCGTGAAAAATGCCACCCTATAGCATGTGCTCCGAGACCATGGACTATAGCCTGTCGCTTTTCAGTGATTTTCACCTTTTTTTCAAATCCTCCGAAACCGTGAAAAATGCCACCCTGTAGCATGTGCTCCGAGACCATGGACTATAGCCTGTCGCTTTTCAGTGATTTTCACCAATTTTTCAAATCCTCCTAAACCGTGAAAAATGCCACCCTATAGCATGTGCTCCGAGACCATGGACTATAGCCTGTCGCTTTTCAGTGATTTTCACCTTTTTTTCAAATCCTCCGAAACCGTGAAAAATGCCACCCTGTAGCATGTGCTCCGAGACCATGGACTATAGCCTGTCGCTTTTCAGTGATTTTCACCTTTTTTTCAAATCCTCCGAAACCGTGAAAAATGCCACCCTGTAGCATGTGCTCCGAGACCATGGACTATAGCCTGTCGCTTTTCCGATATTTTCACCTTTTTTCAAATCCTCCGAAATCGTGAAAAATGGCACCCTATAGTATGCCCTCGGACACCATGGACTATAGCCTTTCGCTTTTCCGATATTTTCACCTTTTTTTCAAATCCTCAGAAATCGTGAAAAATGGCACCCTATAGCATGCGCTCCGAGACGATGGACTATAGCCTGTCGCTTTTCCTATATTTTCACCTTTTTTCAAATCCTCCGAAACCGTGAAAAATGCCACCCTGTAGCATGTGCTCCGAGACCATGGACTATAGCCTGTCGCTTTTCCGATATTTTCACCTTTTTTTCAAATCCTCCGAAATCGTGAAAAATGGCACCCTATAGTATGCCCTCGGACACCATGGACTATAGCCTTTCGCTTTTCCGATATTTTCACCTTTTTTTCAAATCCTCAGAAATCGTGAAAAATGGCACCCTATAGCATGCGCTCCGAGACGATGGACTATAGCCTGTCGCTTTTCCTATATTTTCACCTTTTTTCAAATCCTCCGAAATCGTGAAAAATGGCACCCTATAGCATGTGCTCCGAGACCATGGACTATAGCCTGTCGCTTTTTAGTGATTTTCACCTTTTTTTCAAATCCTCCGAAACCGTGAAAAATGCCACCCTGTAGCATGTGCTCCGAGACCATGGACTATAGCCTGTCGCTTTTCAGTGATTTTCACCTTTTTTTCAAATCCTCCGAAACCGTGAAAAATGCCACCCTGTAGCATGTGCTCCGAGACCATGGACTATAGCCTGTCGATTTTCAGTGATTTTCACCTTTTTTTCAAATCCTCCTAAACCGTGAAAAATGCCACCCTATAGCATGTGCTCCGAGACCATGGACTATATAGCCTGTCGCTTTTTAGTGATTTTCACCTTTTTTTCAAATCCTCCGAAACCGTGAAAAATGCCACCCTGTAGCATGTGCTCCGAGACCATGGACTATAGCCTGTCGCTTTTCAGTGATTTTCACCTTTTTTTCAAATCCTCCGAAACCGTGAAAAATGCCACCCTGTAGCATGTGCTCCGAGACCATGGACTATAGCCTGTCGCTTTTCAGTGATTTTCACCTTTTTTTCAAATCCTCCTAAACCATGAAAAATGCCACCCTATAGCATGTGCTCCGAGACCATGGACTATAGCCTGTCGCTTTTCAGTGATTTTCACCTTTTTTTCAAATCCTCCGAAACCGTGAAAAATGCCACCCTGTAGCATGTGCTCCGAGACCATGGACTATAGCCTGTCGATTTTCAGTGATTTTCACCTTTTTTTCAAATCCTCCGAAACCGTGAAAAATGCCACCCTATAGCATGTCCTCCGAGACCATGGACTATAGCCTGTCGCTTTTCAGTGATTTTCACCTTTTTTTCAAATCCTCCGAAACCGTGAAAAATGCCACCCTATAGCATGTCCTCCGAGACCATGGACTATAGCCTGTCGCTTTTCCTATATTTTCACCTTTTTTCAAATCCTCCGAAATCGTGAAAAATGGCACCCTATAGCATGTGCTCCGAGACCATGGACTATAGCCTGTCGATTTTCAGTGATTTTCACCTTTTTTTCAAATCCTCCGAAACCATGAAAAATGCCACCCTATAGCATGTCCTCCGAGACCATGGACTATAGCCTGTCGCTTTTCAGTGATTTTCACCTTTTTTTCAAATCCTCCGAAACCGTGAAAAATGCCACCCTGTAGCATGTGCTCCGAGACCATGGACTATAGCCTGTCGCTTTTCCGATATTTTCACCTTTTTTTCAAATCCTCCGAAATCGTGAAAAATGGCACCCTATAGTATGCCCTCGGACACCATGGACTATAGCCTTTCGCTTTTCCGATATTTTCACCTTTTTTTCAAATCCTCAGAAATCGTGAAAAATGGCACCCTATAGCATGCGCTCCGAGACGATGGACTATAGCCTGTCGCTTTTCCTATATTTTCACCTTTTTTCAAATCCTCCGAAATCGTGAAAAATGGCACCCTATAGCATGTGCTCCGAGACCATGGACTATAGCCTGTCGATTTTCAGTGATTTTCACCTTTTTTTCAAATCCTCCGAAACCGTGAAAAATGCCACCCTGTAGCATGTGCTCCGAGACCATGGACTATAGCCTGTCGCTTTTCAGTGATTTTCACCTTTTTTTCAAATCCTCCGAAACCGTGAAAAATGCCACCCTGTAGCATGTGCTCCGAGACCATGGACTATAGCCTGTCGATTTTCAGTGATTTTCACCTTTTTTTCAAATCCTCCTAAACCGTGAAAAATGCCACCCTATAGCATGTGCTCCGAGACCATGGACTATAGCCTGTCGCTTTTTAGTGATTTTCACCTTTTTTTCAAATCCTCCGAAACCGTGAAAAATGCCACCCTGTAGCATGTGCTCCGAGACCATGGACTATAGCCTGTCGCTTTTCAGTGATTTTCACCTTTTTTTCAAATCCTCCGAAACCGTGAAAAATGCCACCCTGTAGCATGTGCTCCGAGACCATGGACTATAGCCTGTCGCTTTTCAGTGATTTTCACCTTTTTTTCAAATCCTCCTAAACCGTGAAAAATGCCACCCTATAGCATGTGCTCCGAGACCATGGACTATAGCCTGTCGCTTTTCAGTGATTTTCACCTTTTTTTCAAATCCTCCGAAACCGTGAAAAATGCCACCCTGTAGCATGTGCTCCGAGACCATGGACTATAGCCTGTCGCTTTTCAGTGATTTTCACCTTTTTTTCAAATCCTCCGAAACCGTGAAAAATGCCACCCTGTAGCATGTGCTCCGAGACCATGGACTATAGCCTGTCGATTTTCAGTGATTTTCACCTTTTTTTCAAATCCTCCGAAACCGTGAAAAATGCCACCCTATAGCATGTCCTCCGAGACCATGGACTATAGCCTGTCGCTTTTCCGATATTTTCACCTTTTTTTCAAATCCTCCGAAATCGTGAAAAATGGCACCCTATAGTATGCCCTCGGACACCATGGACTATAGCCTTTCGCTTTTCCGATATTTTCACCTTTTTTTCAAATCCTCAGAAATCGTGAAAAATGGCACCCTATAGCATGCGCTCCGAGACGATGGACTATAGCCTGTCGCTTTTCCTATATTTTCACCTTTTTTCAAATCCTCCGAAATCGTGAAAAATGCCACCCTATAGCATGTGCTCCGAGACCATGGACTATAGCCTGTCGCTTTTCAGTGATTTTCACCTTTTTTTCAAATCCTCCGAAACCGTGAAAAATGCCACCCTGTAGCATGTGCTCCGAGACCATGGACTATAGCCTGTCGCTTTTCAGTGATTTTCACCTTTTTTTCAAATCCTCCGAAATCGTGAAAAATGCCACCCTATAGCTTGTGCTCCAAGACCATGGACTATAGCCTGTCGCTTTTCAGTGATTTTCACCTTTTTTTCAAATCCTCCGAAACCGTGAAAAATTCCACCCTGTATGTAGCATGTGCTCCGAGACCATGGACTATAGCCTGTCGCTTTTCAGTGATTTTCACCTTTTTTTCAAATCCTCCGAAACCGTGAAAAATGCCACCCTATAGCATGTGCTCCGAGACCATGGACTATAGCCTGTCGCTTTTCAGTGATTTTCACCTTTTTTTCAAATCCTCCTAAACCGTGAAAAATGCCACCCTATAGCATGTGCTCCGAGACCATGGACTATAGCCTGTCGCTTTTCAGTGATTTTCACCTTTTGTTCAAATCCTCCGAAACCGTGAAAAATGCCACCCTGTAGCATGTGCTCTGAGACCATGGATTATAGCCTGTCGATTTTCACCTTTTGTTCAAATCCTCCGAAACCGTGAAAAATGCCACCCTATAGCATGTGCTCCGAGACCATGGACTATAGCCTGTCGCTTTTCAGTGATTTTCACCTTTTTTTCAAATCCTCCGAAACCGTGAAAAATGCCACCCTATAGCATGTCCTCCGAGAACATGGACTATAGCCTGTCGCTTTTCAGTGATTTTCACCTTTTTTTCAAATCCTCCGAAACCGTGAAAAATGCCACCCTGTAGCATGTGCTCCGAGACCATGGACTATAGCCTGTCGCTTTTCCGATATTTTGACCTTTTTTTCAAATCCTCCGAAATCGTGAAAAATGGCACCCTTATAGTATGCCCTCGGACACCATGGACTATAGCCTGTCGCTTTTCCTATATTTTCACCTTTTTTCAAATCCTCCGAAATCGTGAAAAATGCCACCCTGTAGCATGTGCTCCGAGACCATGGACTATAGCCTGTCGCTTTTCAGTGATTTTCACCTTTTTTTCAAATCCTCCGAAACCGTGAAAAATGCCACCCTGTAGCATGTGCTCCGAGACCATGGACTATAGCCTGTCGCTTTTCAGTGATTTTCACCTTTTTTTCAAATCCGCCGAAACCGTGAAAATGCCACCCTGTAGCATGTGCTCCAAGACCATGGACTATAGCCTGTCGCTTTTCAGTGATTTTCACCTTTTTTTCAAATCCTCCGAAACCGTGAAAAATGCCACCCTATAGCATGTGCTCCGAGACCATGGACTATATAGCCTGTCGCTTTTCAGTGATTTTCACCTTTTTTTCAAATCCTCCGAAACCGTGAAAAATGCCACCCTGTAGCATGTGCTCCGAGACCATGGACTATAGCCTGTCGCTTTTCAGTGATTTTCACCTTTTTTTCAAATCCTCCGAAACCGTGAAAAATGCCACCCTGTAGCATGTGCTCCGAGACCATGGACTATAGCCTGTCGCTTTTCAGTGATTTTCACCTTTTTTTCAAATCCTCCGAAACCATGAAAAATGCCACCCTGTAGCATGTGCTCCGAGACCATGGACTATAGCCTGTCGCTTTTCAGTGATTTTCACCTTTTTTTCAAATCCTCCGAAACCGTGAAAAATGCCACCCTATAGCATGTGCTCCGAGACCATGGACTATAGCCTGTCGCTTTTCAGTGATTTTCACCTTTTTTTCAAATCCTCCGAAACCGTGAAAAATTCCACCCTGTATGTAGCATGTGCTCCGAGACCATGGACTATAGCCTGTCGCTTTTCAGTGATTTTCACCTTTTTTTCAAATCCTCCGAAACCGTGAAAAATGCCACCCTATAGCATGTGCTCCGAGACCATGGACTATAGCCTGTCGCTTTTCAGTGATTTTCACCTTTTTTTCAAATCCTCCTAAACCGTGAAAAATGCCACCCTATAGCATGTGCTCCGAGACCATGGACTATAGCCTGTCGCTTTTCAGTGATTTTCACCTTTTGTTCAAATCCTCCGAAACCGTGAAAAATGCCACCCTGTAGCATGTGCTCTGAGACCATGGATTATAGCCTGTCGATTTTCACCTTTTGTTCAAATCCTCCGAAACCGTGAAAAATGCCACCCTATAGCATGTGCTCCGAGACCATGGACTATAGCCTGTCGCTTTTCAGTGATTTTCACCTTTTTTTCAAATCCTCCGAAACCGTGAAAAATGCCACCCTATAGCATGTCCTCCGAGAACATGGACTATAGCCTGTCGCTTTTCAGTGATTTTCACCTTTTTTTCAAATCCTCCGAAACCGTGAAAAATGCCACCCTGTAGCATGTGCTCCGAGACCATGGACTATAGCCTGTCGCTTTTCCGATATTTTGACCTTTTTTTCAAATCCTCCGAAATCGTGAAAAATGGCACCCTTATAGTATGCCCTCGGACACCATGGACTATAGCCTGTCGCTTTTCCTATATTTTCACCTTTTTTCAAATCCTCCGAAATCGTGAAAAATGCCACCCTGTAGCATGTGCTCCGAGACCATGGACTATAGCCTGTCGCTTTTCAGTGATTTTCACCTTTTTTTCAAATCCTCCGAAACCGTGAAAAATGCCACCCTGTAGCATGTGCTCCGAGACCATGGACTATAGCCTGTCGCTTTTCAGTGATTTTCACCTTTTTTTCAAATCCTCCGAAACCGTGAAAATGCCACCCTGTAGCATGTGCTCCAAGACCATGGACTATAGCCTGTCGCTTTTCAGTGATTTTCACCTTTTTTTCAAATCCTCCGAAACCGTGAAAAATGCCACCCTATAGCATGTGCTCCGAGACCATGGACTATATAGCCTGTCGCTTTTCAGTGATTTTCACCTTTTTTTCAAATCCTCCGAAACCGTGAAAAATGCCACCCTGTAGCATGTGCTCCGAGACCATGGACTATAGCCTGTCGCTTTTCAGTGATTTTCACCTTTTTTTCAAATCCTCCGAAACCGTGAAAAATGCCACCCTGTAGCATGTGCTCCGAGACCATGGACTATAGCCTGTCGCTTTTCAGTGATTTTCACCTTTTTTTCAAATCCTCCGAAACCATGAAAAATGCCACCCTGTAGCATGTGCTCCGAGACCATGGACTATAGCCTGTCGCTTTTCAGTGATTTTCACCTTTTTTTCAAATCCTCCGAAACCGTGAAAAATGCCACCCTATAGCATGTGCTCCGAGACCATGGACTATAGCCTGTCGCTTTTCAGTGATTTTCACCTTTTTTTCAAATCCTCCGAAACCGTGAAAAATGCCACCCTGTAGCATGTGCTCCGAGACCATGGACTATAGCCTGTCGCTTTTCAGTGATTTTCACCTTTTGTTCAAATCCTCCGAAACCGTGAAAAATGCCACGCTATAGCATGTGCTCCGAGACCATGGACTATAGCCTGTCGATTTTCAGTGATTTTCACCTTTTGTTCAAATCCTCCTAAACCGTGAAAAATGCCACACTATAGCATGTGCTCAGAGACCATGGACTATAGCCTGTCGCTTTTCAGTGATTTTCACCTTTTTTTCAAATCCTCCGAAACCGTGAAAAATGCCACCCTGTAGCATGTGCTCCGAGACCATGGACTATAGCCTGTCGCTTTTCAGTGATTTTCACCTTTTTTTCAAATCCTCCGAAACCATGAAAAATGCCACCCTGTAGCATGTGCTCCGAGACCATGGACTATAGCCTGTCGCTTTGCAGTGATTTTCACCTTTTTTTCAAATCCTCCGAAACCGTGAAAAAGGCCACCCTGTAGCATGTGCTCCGAGACCATGGACTATAGCCTGTCGCTTTTCAGTGATTTTCACCTTTTTTTCAAATCCTCCGAAACCGTGAAAAATGCCACCCTATAGCATGTGCTCCGAGACCATGGACTATAGCCTGTCGCTTTTCAGTGATTTTCACCTTTTTTTCAAATCCTCCGAAACCGTGAAAAATGCCACCCTGTAGCATGTGCTCCGAGACCATGGACTATAGCCTGTCGCTTTTCAGTGATTTTCACCTTTTTTTCAAATCCTCCGAAACCGTGAAAAATGCCACCCTGTAGCATGTGCTCCGAGACCATGGACTATAGCCTGTCGATTTTCAGTGATTTTCACCTTTTGTTCAAATCCTCCGAAACCGTGAAAAATGCCACCCTGTAGCATGTGCTCCGAGACCATGGACTATAGCCTGTCGCTTTTCAGTGATTTTCACCTTTTTTTCAAATCCTCCGAAACCATGAAAAATGCCACCCTGTAGCATGTGCTCCGAGACCATGGACTATAGCCTGTCGCTTTTCAGTGATTTTCACCTTTTTTTCAAATCCTCCGAAACCGTGAAAAATGCCACCCTATAGCATGTGCTCCGAGACCATGGACTATAGCCTGTCGCTTTTCAGTGATTTTCACCTTTTTTTCAAATCCTCCGAAACCGTGAAAAATGCCACCCTGTAGCATGTGCTCCGAGACCATGGACTATAGCCTGTCGCTTTTCAGTGATTTTCACCTTTTGTTCAAATCCTCCGAAACCGTGAAAAATGCCACCCTATAGCATGTGCTCCGAGACCATGGACTATAGCCTGTCGATTTTCAGTGATTTTCACCTTTTGTTCAAATCCTCCTAAACCGTGAAAAATGCCACACTATAGCATGTGCTCCGAGACCATGGACTATAGCCTGCCGCTTTTCAGTGATTTTCACCTTCTTTTTCAAATCCTCCGAAACCATGAAAAATGCCACCCTGTAGCATGTGCTCCGAGACCATGGACTATAGCCTGTCGCTTTGCAGTGATTTTCACCTTTTTTTCAAATCCTCCGAAACCGTGAAAATGCCACCCTGTAGCATGTGCTCCGAGACCATGGACTATAGCCTGTCGCTTTTCAGTGATTTTCACCTTTTTTTCAAATCCTCCGAAACCGTGAAAAATGCCACCCTATAGCATGTGCTCCGAGACCATGGACTATAGCCTGTCGCTTTTCAGTGATTTTCACCTTTTTTTCAAATCCTCCGAAACCGTGAAAAATGCCACCCTGTAGCATGTGCTCCGAGACCATGGACTATAGCCTGTCGCTTTTCAGTGATTTTCACCTTTTTTTCAAATCCTCCGAAACCGTGAAAAATGCCACCCTGTAGCATGTGCTCCGAGACCATGGACTATAGCCTGTCGATTTTCAGTGATTTTCACCTTTTGTTCAAATCCTCCGAAACCGTGAAAAATGCCACCCTGTAGCATGTGCTCCGAGACCATGGACTATAGCCTGTCGCTTTTCAGTGATTTTCACCTTTTTTTCAAATCCTCCGAAACCATGAAAAATGCCACCCTGTAGCATGTGCTCCGAGACCATGGACTATAGCCTGTCGCTTTTCAGTGATTTTCACCTTTTTTTCAAATCCTCCGAAACCGTGAAAAATGCCACCCTATAGCATGTGCTCCGAGACCATGGACTATAGCCTGTCGCTTTTCAGTGATTTTCACCTTTTTTTCAAATCCTCTGAAACCGTGAAAAATGCCACCCTGTAGCATGTGCTCCGAGACCATGGACTATAGCCTGTCGCTTTTCAGTGATTTTCACCTTTTTTTCAAATCCTCCGAAACCATGAAAAATGCCACCCTGTAGCATGTGCTCCGAGACCATGGACTATAGCCTGTCGCTTTTCAGTGATTTTCACCTTTTTTTCAAATCCTCCGAAACCGTGAAAAATGCCACCCTATAGCATGTGCTCCGAGACCATGGACTATAGCCTGTCGCTTTTCAGTGATTTTCACCTTTTTTTCAAATCCTCCGAAACCGTGAAAAATGCCACCCTGTAGCATGTGCTCCGAGACCATGGACTATAGCCTGTCGCTTTTCAGTGATTTTCACCTTTTGTTCAAATCCTCCGAAACCGTGAAAAATGCCACCCTATAGCATGTGCTCCGAGACCATGGACTATAGCCTGTCGATTTTCAGTGATTTTCACCTTTTGTTCAAATCCTCCTAAACCGTGAAAAATGCCACACTATAGCATGTGCTCCGAGACCATGGACTATAGCCTGCCGCTTTTCAGTGATTTTCACCTTCTTTTTCAAATCCTCCGAAACCATGAAAAATGCCACCCTGTAGCATGTGCTCCGAGACCATGGACTATAGCCTGTCGCTTTGCAGTGAT
The DNA here is from genome assembly GCF_951216825.1 of Electrona antarctica. Taxonomy (NCBI): domain Eukaryota; kingdom Metazoa; phylum Chordata; class Actinopteri; order Myctophiformes; family Myctophidae; genus Electrona; species Electrona antarctica. The sequence continues at coordinate 5,058,282 of NC_136798.1, read as the reverse complement.
TTTCACCTTTTTTTCAAATCCTCCGAAACCGTGAAAATGCCACCCTGTAGCATGTGCTCCGAGACCATGGACTATAGCCTGTCGCTTTTCAGTGATTTTCACCTTTTTTTCAAATCCTCCGAAACCGTGAAAAATGCCACCCTATAGCATGTGCTCCGAGACCATGGACTATAGCCTGTCGCTTTTCAGTGATTTTCACCTTTTTTTCAAATCCTCCGAAACCGTGAAAAATGCCACCCTGTAGCATGTGCTCCGAGACCATGGACTATAGCCTGTCGCTTTTCAGTGATTTTCACCTTTTTTTCAAATCCTCCGAAACCGTGAAAAATGCCACCCTGTAGCATGTGCTCCGAGACCATGGACTATAGCCTGTCGATTTTCAGTGATTTTCACCTTTTGTTCAAATCCTCCGAAACCGTGAAAAATGCCACCCTGTAGCATGTGCTCCGAGACCATGGACTATAGCCTGTCGCTTTTCAGTGATTTTCACCTTTTTTTCAAATCCTCCGAAACCATGAAAAATGCCACCCTGTAGCATGTGCTCCGAGACCATGGACTATAGCCTGTCGCTTTTCAGTGATTTTCACCTTTTTTTCAAATCCTCCGAAACCGTGAAAAATGCCACCCTATAGCATGTGCTCCGAGACCATGGACTATAGCCTGTCGCTTTTCAGTGATTTTCACCTTTTTTTCAAATCCTCCGAAACCGTGAAAAATGCCACCCTGTAGCATGTGCTCCGAGACCATGGACTATAGCCTGTCGCTTTTCAGTGATTTTCACCTTTTGTTCAAATCCTCCGAAACCGTGAAAAATGCCACCCTATAGCATGTGCTCCGAGACCATGGACTATAGCCTGTCGCTTTTCAGTGATTTTCACCTTTTTTTCAAATCCTCCGAAACCATGAAAAATGCCACCCTGTAGCATGTGCTCCGAGACCATGGACTATAGCCTGTCGCTTTGCAGTGATTTTCACCTTTTTTTCAAATCCTCCGAAACCGTGAAAATGCCACCCTGTAGCATGTGCTCCGAGACCATGGACTATAGCCTGTCGCTTTTCAGTGATTTTCACCTTTTTTTCAAATCCTCCGAAACCGTGAAAAATGCCACCCTATAGCATGTGCTCCGAGACCATGGACTATAGCCTGTCGCTTTTCAGTGATTTTCACCTTTTTTTCAAATCCTCCGAAACCGTGAAAAATGCCACCCTGTAGCATGTGCTCCGAGACCATGGACTATAGCCTGTCGCTTTTCAGTGATTTTCACCTTTTTTTCAAATCCTCCGAAACCGTGAAAAATGCCACCCTGTAGCATGTGCTCCGAGACCATGGACTATAGCCTGTCGATTTTCAGTGATTTTCACCTTTTGTTCAAATCCTCCGAAACCGTGAAAAATGCCACCCTGTAGCATGTGCTCCGAGACCATGGACTATAGCCTGTCGCTTTTCAGTGATTTTCACCTTTTTTTCAAATCCTCCGAAACCATGAAAAATGCCACCCTGTAGCATGTGCTCCGAGACCATGGACTATAGCCTGTCGCTTTTCAGTGATTTTCACCTTTTTTTCAAATCCTCCGAAACCGTGAAAAATGCCACCCTATAGCATGTGCTCCGAGACCATGGACTATAGCCTGTCGCTTTTCAGTGATTTTCACCTTTTTTTCAAATCCTCCGAAACCGTGAAAAATGCCACCCTGTAGCATGTGCTCCGAGACCATGGAATATAGCCTGTCGCTTTTCAGTGATTTTCACCTTTTGTTCAAATCCTCCGAAACCGTGAAAAATGCCACCCTATAGCATGTGCTCCGAGACCATGGACTATAGCCTGTCGATTTTCAGTGATTTTCACCTTTTGTTCAAATCCTCCTAAACCGTGAAAAATGCCACACTATAGCATGTGCTCCGAGACCATGGACTATAGCCTGTCGCCTTTCAGTGATTTTCACCTTTTTTTCAAATCCTCCGAAACCGTGAAAAATGCCACCCTGTAGCATGTGCTCCGAGACCATGGACTATAGCCTGTCGCTTTTCAGTGATTTTCACCTTTTTTTCAAATCCTCCGAAACCATGAAAAATGCCACCCTGTAGCATGTGCTCCGAGACCATGGACTATAGCCTGTCGCTTTGCAGTGATTTTCACCTTTTTTTCAAATCCTCCGAAACCGTGAAAAATGCCACCCTGTAGCATGTGCTCCGAGACCATGGACTATAGCCTGTCGCTTTTCAGTGATTTTCACCTTTTTTTCAAATCCTCCGAAACCGTGAAAAATGCCACCCTGTAGCATGTGCTCCGAGACCATGGACTATAGCCTGTCGCTTTTCAGTGATTTTCACCTTTTTTTCAAATCCTCCGAAACCGTGAAAAATGCCACCCTGTAGCATGTGCTCCGAGACCATGGACTATAGCCTGTCGATTTTCAGTGATTTTCACCTTTTGTTCAAATCCTCCGAAACCGTGAAAAATGCCACCCTGTAGCATGTGCTCCGAGACCATGGACTATAGCCTGTCGCTTTTCAGTGATTTTCACCTTTTTTTCAAATCCTCCGAAACCGTGAAAAATGCCACCCTGTAGCATGTGCTCCGAGACCATGGACTATAGCCTGTCGCTTTTCAGTGATTTTCACCTTTTTTTCAAATCCTCCGAAACCGTGAAAAATGCCACCCTATAGCATGTGCTCCGAGACCATGGACTATAGCCTGTCGCTTTTCAGTGATTTTCACCTTTTTTTCAAATCCTCCGAAACCATGAAAAATGCCACCCTGTAGCATGTGCTCCGAGACCATGGACTATAGCCTGTCGCTTTTCAGTGATTTTCACCTTTTTTTCAAATCCTCCGAAACCGTGAAAAATGCCACCCTATAGCATGTGCTCCGAGACCATGGACTATAGCCTGTCGCTTTTCAGTGATTTTCACCTTTTTTTCAAATCCTCCGAAACCGTGAAAAATGCCACCCTGTAGCATGTGCTCCGAGACCATGGACTATAGCCTGTCGCTTTTCAGTGATTTTCACCTTTTGTTCAAATCCTCCGAAACCGTGAAAAATGCCACGCTATAGCATGTGCTCCGAGACCATGGACTATAGCCTGTCGATTTTCAGTGATTTTCACCTTTTGTTCAAATCCTCCTAAACCGTGAAAAATGCCACACTATAGCATGTGCTCAGAGACCATGGACTATAGCCTGTCGCTTTTCAGTGATTTTCACCTTTTTTTCAAATCCTCCGAAACCGTGAAAAATGCCACCCTGTAGCATGTGCTCCGAGACCATGGACTATAGCCTGTCGCTTTTCAGTGATTTTCACCTTTTTTTCAAATCCTCCGAAACCATGAAAAATGCCACCCTGTAGCATGTGCTCCGAGACCATGGACTATAGCCTGTCGCTTTGCAGTGATTTTCACCTTTTTTTCAAATCCTCCGAAACCGTGAAAAAGGCCACCCTGTAGCATGTGCTCCGAGACCATGGACTATAGCCTGTCGCTTTTCAGTGATTTTCACCTTTTTTTCAAATCCTCCGAAACCGTGAAAAATGCCACCCTATAGCATGTGCTCCGAGACCATGGACTATAGCCTGTCGCTTTTCAGTGATTTTCACCTTTTTTTCAAATCCTCCGAAACCGTGAAAAATGCCACCCTGTAGCATGTGCTCCGAGACCATGGACTATAGCCTGTCGCTTTTCAGTGATTTTCACCTTTTTTTCAAATCCTCCGAAACCGTGAAAAATGCCACCCTGTAGCATGTGCTCCGAGACCATGGACTATAGCCTGTCGATTTTCAGTGATTTTCACCTTTTGTTCAAATCCTCCGAAACCGTGAAAAATGCCACCCTGTAGCATGTGCTCCGAGACCATGGACTATAGCCTGTCGCTTTTCAGTGATTTTCACCTTTTTTTCAAATCCTCCGAAACCATGAAAAATGCCACCCTGTAGCATGTGCTCCGAGACCATGGACTATAGCCTGTCGCTTTTCAGTGATTTTCACCTTTTTTTCAAATCCTCCGAAACCGTGAAAAATGCCACCCTATAGCATGTGCTCCGAGACCATGGACTATAGCCTGTCGCTTTTCAGTGATTTTCACCTTTTTTTCAAATCCTCCGAAACCGTGAAAAATGCCACCCTGTAGCATGTGCTCCGAGACCATGGACTATAGCCTGTCGCTTTTCAGTGATTTTCACCTTTTGTTCAAATCCTCCGAAACCGTGAAAAATGCCACCCTATAGCATGTGCTCCGAGACCATGGACTATAGCCTGTCGATTTTCAGTGATTTTCACCTTTTGTTCAAATCCTCCTAAACCGTGAAAAATGCCACACTATAGCATGTGCTCCGAGACCATGGACTATAGCCTGCCGCTTTTCAGTGATTTTCACCTTCTTTTTCAAATCCTCCGAAACCATGAAAAATGCCACCCTGTAGCATGTGCTCCGAGACCATGGACTATAGCCTGTCGCTTTGCAGTGATTTTCACCTTTTTTTCAAATCCTCCGAAACCGTGAAAATGCCACCCTGTAGCATGTGCTCCGAGACCATGGACTATAGCCTGTCGCTTTTCAGTGATTTTCACCTTTTTTTCAAATCCTCCGAAACCGTGAAAAATGCCACCCTATAGCATGTGCTCCGAGACCATGGACTATAGCCTGTCGCTTTTCAGTGATTTTCACCTTTTTTTCAAATCCTCCGAAACCGTGAAAAATGCCACCCTGTAGCATGTGCTCCGAGACCATGGACTATAGCCTGTCGCTTTTCAGTGATTTTCACCTTTTTTTCAAATCCTCCGAAACCGTGAAAAATGCCACCCTGTAGCATGTGCTCCGAGACCATGGACTATAGCCTGTCGATTTTCAGTGATTTTCACCTTTTGTTCAAATCCTCCGAAACCGTGAAAAATGCCACCCTGTAGCATGTGCTCCGAGACCATGGACTATAGCCTGTCGCTTTTCAGTGATTTTCACCTTTTTTTCAAATCCTCCGAAACCATGAAAAATGCCACCCTGTAGCATGTGCTCCGAGACCATGGACTATAGCCTGTCGCTTTTCAGTGATTTTCACCTTTTTTTCAAATCCTCCGAAACCGTGAAAAATGCCACCCTATAGCATGTGCTCCGAGACCATGGACTATAGCCTGTCGCTTTTCAGTGATTTTCACCTTTTTTTCAAATCCTCTGAAACCGTGAAAAATGCCACCCTGTAGCATGTGCTCCGAGACCATGGACTATAGCCTGTCGCTTTTCAGTGATTTTCACCTTTTTTTCAAATCCTCCGAAACCATGAAAAATGCCACCCTGTAGCATGTGCTCCGAGACCATGGACTATAGCCTGTCGCTTTTCAGTGATTTTCACCTTTTTTTCAAATCCTCCGAAACCGTGAAAAATGCCACCCTATAGCATGTGCTCCGAGACCATGGACTATAGCCTGTCGCTTTTCAGTGATTTTCACCTTTTTTTCAAATCCTCCGAAACCGTGAAAAATGCCACCCTGTAGCATGTGCTCCGAGACCATGGACTATAGCCTGTCGCTTTTCAGTGATTTTCACCTTTTGTTCAAATCCTCCGAAACCGTGAAAAATGCCACCCTATAGCATGTGCTCCGAGACCATGGACTATAGCCTGTCGATTTTCAGTGATTTTCACCTTTTGTTCAAATCCTCCTAAACCGTGAAAAATGCCACACTATAGCATGTGCTCCGAGACCATGGACTATAGCCTGCCGCTTTTCAGTGATTTTCACCTTCTTTTTCAAATCCTCCGAAACCATGAAAAATGCCACCCTGTAGCATGTGCTCCGAGACCATGGACTATAGCCTGTCGCTTTGCAGTGATTTTCACCTTTTTTTCAAATCCTCCGAAACCGTGAAAATGCCACCCTGTAGCATGTGCTCCGAGACCATGGACTATAGCCTGTCGCTTTTCAGTGATTTTCACCTTTTTTTCAAATCCTCCGAAACCGTGAAAAATGCCACCCTATAGCATGTGCTCCGAGACCATGGACTATAGCCTGTCGCTTTTCAGTGATTTTCACCTTTTTTTCAAATCCTCCGAAACCGTGAAAAATGCCACCCTGTAGCATGTGCTCCGAGACCATGGACTATAGCCTGTCGCTTTTCAGTGATTTTCACCTTTTTTTCAAATCCTCCGAAACCGTGAAAAATGCCACCCTGTAGCATGTGCTCCGAGACCATGGACTATAGCCTGTCGATTTTCAGTGATTTTCACCTTTTGTTCAAATCCTCCGAAACCGTGAAAAATGCCACCCTGTAGCATGTGCTCCGAGACCATGGACTATAGCCTGTCGCTTTTCAGTGATTTTCACCTTTTTTTCAAATCCTCCGAAACCATGAAAAATGCCACCCTGTAGCATGTGCTCCGAGACCATGGACTATAGCCTGTCGCTTTTCAGTGATTTTCACCTTTTTTTCAAATCCTCCGAAACCGTGAAAAATGCCACCCTATAGCATGTGCTCCGAGACCATGGACTATAGCCTGTCGCTTTTCAGTGATTTTCACCTTTTTTTCAAATCCTCCGAAACCGTGAAAAATGCCACCCTGTAGCATGTGCTCCGAGACCATGGACTATAGCCTGTCGCTTTTCAGTGATTTTCACCTTTTGTTCAAATCCTCCGAAACCGTGAAAAATGCCACCCTATAGCATGTGCTCCGAGACCATGGACTATAGCCTGTCGCTTTTCAGTGATTTTCACCTTTTTTTCAAATCCTCCGAAACCATGAAAAATGCCACCCTGTAGCATGTGCTCCGAGACCATGGACTATAGCCTGTCGCTTTGCAGTGATTTTCACCTTTTTTTCAAATCCTCCGAAACCGTGAAAATGCCACCCTGTAGCATGTGCTCCGAGACCATGGACTATAGCCTGTCGCTTTTCAGTGATTTTCACCTTTTTTTCAAATCCTCCGAAACCGTGAAAAATGCCACCCTATAGCATGTGCTCCGAGACCATGGACTATAGCCTGTCGCTTTTCAGTGATTTTCACCTTTTTTTCAAATCCTCCGAAACCGTGAAAAATGCCACCCTGTAGCATGTGCTCCGAGACCATGGACTATAGCCTGTCGCTTTTCAGTGATTTTCACCTTTTTTTCAAATCCTCCGAAACCGTGAAAAATGCCACCCTGTAGCATGTGCTCCGAGACCATGGACTATAGCCTGTCGATTTTCAGTGATTTTCACCTTTTGTTCAAATCCTCCGAAACCGTGAAAAATGCCACCCTGTAGCATGTGCTCCGAGACCATGGACTATAGCCTGTCGCTTTTCAGTGATTTTCACCTTTTTTTCAAATCCTCCGAAACCATGAAAAATGCCACCCTGTAGCATGTGCTCCGAGACCATGGACTATAGCCTGTCGCTTTTCAGTGATTTTCACCTTTTTTTCAAATCCTCCGAAACCGTGAAAAATGCCACCCTATAGCATGTGCTCCGAGACCATGGACTATAGCCTGTCGCTTTTCAGTGATTTTCACCTTTTTTTCAAATCCTCCGAAACCGTGAAAAATGCCACCCTGTAGCATGTGCTCCGAGACCATGGAATATAGCCTGTCGCTTTTCAGTGATTTTCACCTTTTGTTCAAATCCTCCGAAACCGTGAAAAATGCCACCCTATAGCATGTGCTCCGAGACCATGGACTATAGCCTGTCGATTTTCAGTGATTTTCACCTTTTGTTCAAATCCTCCTAAACCGTGAAAAATGCCACACTATAGCATGTGCTCCGAGACCATGGACTATAGCCTGTCGCCTTTCAGTGATTTTCACCTTTTTTTCAAATCCTCCGAAACCGTGAAAAATGCCACCCTGTAGCATGTGCTCCGAGACCATGGACTATAGCCTGTCGCTTTTCAGTGATTTTCACCTTTTTTTCAAATCCTCCGAAACCATGAAAAATGCCACCCTGTAGCATGTGCTCCGAGACCATGGACTATAGCCTGTCGCTTTGCAGTGATTTTCACCTTTTTTTCAAATCCTCCGAAACCGTGAAAAATGCCACCCTGTAGCATGTGCTCCGAGACCATGGACTATAGCCTGTCGCTTTTCAGTGATTTTCACCTTTTTTTCAAATCCTCCGAAACCGTGAAAAATGCCACCCTGTAGCATGTGCTCCGAGACCATGGACTATAGCCTGTCGCTTTTCAGTGATTTTCACCTTTTTTTCAAATCCTCCGAAACCGTGAAAAATGCCACCCTGTAGCATGTGCTCCGAGACCATGGACTATAGCCTGTCGATTTTCAGTGATTTTCACCTTTTGTTCAAATCCTCCGAAACCGTGAAAAATGCCACCCTGTAGCATGTGCTCCGAGACCATGGACTATAGCCTGTCGCTTTTCAGTGATTTTCACCTTTTTTTCAAATCCTCCGAAACCGTGAAAAATGCCACCCTGTAGCATGTGCTCCGAGACCATGGACTATAGCCTGTCGCTTTTCAGTGATTTTCACCTTTTTTTCAAATCCTCCGAAACCGTGAAAAATGCCACCCTATAGCATGTGCTCCGAGACCATGGACTATAGCCTGTCGCTTTTCAGTGATTTTCACCTTTTGTTCAAATCCTCCGAAACCGTGAAAAATGCCACCCTATAGCATGTGCTCCGAGACCATGGACTATAGCCTGTCGATTTTCAGTGATTTTCACCTTTTGTTCAAATCCTCCTAAACCGTGAAAAATGCCACACTATAGCATGTGCTCCGAGACCATGGACTATAGCCTGTCGCTTTTCAGTGATTTTCACCTTTTTTTCAAATCCTCCGAAACCGTGAAAAATGCCACCCTGTAGCATGTGCTCCGAGACCATGGACTATAGCCTGTCTCTTTTCAGTGATTTTCACCTTTTTTTCAAATCCTCCGAAACCATGAAAAATGCCACCCTGTAGCATGTGCTCCGAGACCATGGACTATAGCCTGTCGCTTTGCAGTGATTTTCACCTTTTTTTCAAATCCTCCGAAACCGTGAAAAATGCCACCCTGTAGCATGTGCTCCGAGACCATGGACTATAGCCTGTCGATTTTCAGTGATTTTCACCTTTTGTTCAAATCCTCCTAAACCGTGAAAAATGCCACACTATAGCATGTGCTCCGAGACCATGGACTATAGCCTGTCGCTTTTCAGTGATTTTCACCTTTTTTTCAAATCCTCCGAAACCGTGAAAAATGCCACCCTGTAGCATGTGCTCCGAGACCATGGACTATAGCCTTTCGCTTTTCAGTGATTTTCACCTTTTTTTCAAATCCTCCGAAACCATGAAAAATGCCACCCTGTAGCATGTGCTCCGAGACCATGGACTATAGCCTGTCGCTTTGCAGTGATTTTCACCTTTTTTTCAAATCCTCCGAAACCGTGAAAAATGCCACCCTGTAGCATGTGCTCCGAGACCATGGACTATAGCCTGTCGCTTTTCAGTGATTTTCACCTTTTTTTCAAATCCTCCGAAACCGTGAAAAATGCCACCCTGTAGCATGTGCTCCGAGACCATGGACTATAGCCTGTCGCTTTTCCGATATTTTCACCTTTTTTTCAAATCCTCCGAAATCGTGAAAAATGGCACCCTATAGTATGCCCTCGGACACCATGGACTATAGCCTTTCGCTTTTCCGATATTTTCACCTTTTTTTCAAATCCTCAGAAATCGTGAAAAATGGCACCCTATAGCATGCGCTCCGAGACGATGGACTATAGCCTGTCGCTTTTCCTATATTTTCACCTTTTTTCAAATCCTCCGAAACCGTGAAAAATGCCACCCTGTAGCATGCCCTCGGACACCATGGACTTTAGCCTTTCGCTTTTCCGATATTTTCACCTTTTTTTCAAATCCTCAGAAATCGTGAAAAATGGCACCCTATAGCATGCGCTCCGAGACGATGGACTATAGCCTGTCGCTTTTCCTATATTTTCACCTTTTTTCAAATCCTCCGAAATCGTGAAAAATGGCACCCTATAGCATGTGCTCCGAGACCATGGACTATAGCCTGTCGATTTTCAGTGATTTTCACCTTTTTTTCAAATCCTCCGAAACCGTGAAAAATGCCACCCTGTAGCATGTGCTCCGAGACCATGGACTATAGCCTGTCGCTTTTCAGTGATTTTCACCTTTTTTTCAAATCCTCCGAAACCGTGAAAAATGCCACCCTGTAGCATGTGCTCCGAGACCATGGACTATAGCCTGTCGATTTTCAGTGATTTTCACCTTTTTTTCAAATCCTCCGAAACCGTGAAAAATGCCACCCTGTAGCATGTGCTCCGAGACCATGGACTATAGCCTGTCGCTTTTCAGTGATTTTCACCTTTTTTTCAAATCCTCCGAAACCGTGAAAAATGCCACCCTGTAGCATGTGCTCCGAGACCATGGACTATAGCCTGTCGATTTTCAGTGATTTTCACCTTTTTTTCAAATCCTCCTAAACCGTGAAAAATGCCACCCTATAGCATGTGCTCCGAGACCATGGACTATAGCCTGTCGCTTTTTAGTGATTTTCACCTTTTTTTCAAATCCTCCGAAACCGTGAAAAATGCCACCCTGTAGCATGTGCTCCGAGACCATGGACTATAGCCTGTCGCTTTTCAGTGATTTTCACCTTTTTTTCAAATCCTCCGAAACCGTGAAAAATGCCACCCTGTAGCATGTGCTCCGAGACCATGGACTATAGCCTGTCGCTTTTCAGTGATTTTCACCTTTTTTTCAAATCCTCCTAAACCGTGAAAAATGCCACCCTATAGCATGTGCTCCGAGACCATGGACTATAGCCTGTCGCTTTTCAGTGATTTTCACCTTTTTTTCAAATCCTCCGAAACCGTGAAAAATGCCACCCTGTAGCATGTGCTCCGAGACCATGGACTATAGCCTGTCGCTTTTCAGTGATTTTCACCTTTTTTTCAAATCCTCCGAAACCGTGAAAAATGCCACCCTGTAGCATGTGCTCCGAGACCATGGACTATAGCCTGTCGATTTTCAGTGATTTTCACCTTTTTTTCAAATCCTCCGAAACCGTGAAAAATGCCACCCTGTAGCATGTGCTCCGAGACCATGGACTATAGCCTGTCGCTTTTCCGATATTTTCACCTTTTTTTCAAATCCTCCGAAATCGTGAAAAATGGCACCCTATAGTATGCCCTCGGACACCATGGACTATAGCCTTTCGCTTTTCCGATATTTTCACCTTTTTTTCAAATCCTCAGAAATCGTGAAAAATGGCACCCTATAGCATGCGCTCCGAGACGATGGACTATAGCCTGTCGCTTTTCCTATATTTTCACCTTTTTTCAAATCCTCCGAAACCGTGAAAAATGCCACCCTATAGCATGTGCTCCGAGACCATGGACTATAGCCTGTCGCTTTTCAGTGATTTTCACCTTTTTTTCAAATCCTCCGAAACCGTGAAAAATGCCACCCTGTAGCATGTGCTCCGAGACCATGGACTATAGCCTGTCGCTTTTCAGTGATTTTCACCTTTTTTTCAAATCCTCCGAAATCGTGAAAAATGCCACCCTATAGCTTGTGCTCCAAGACCATGGACTATAGCCTGTCGTTTTTCAGTGATTTTCACCTTTTTTTCAAATCCTCCGAAACCGTGAAAAATGCCACCCTGTAGCATGTGCTCCGAGACCATGGACTATAGCCTGTCGCTTTTCAGTGATTTTCACCTTTTGTTCAAATCCTCCGAAACCGTGAAAAATGCCACCCTATAGCATGTGCTCCGAGACCATGGACTATAGCCTGTCGATTTTCAGTAATTTTCACCTTTTGTTCAAATCCTCCTAAACCGTGAAAAATGCCACACTATAGCATGTGCTCCGAGACCATGGACTATAGCCTGTCGCTTTTCAGTGATTTTCACCTTTTTTTCAAATCCTCCGAAACCATGAAAAATGCCACCCTGTAGCATGTGCTCCGAGACCATGGACTATAGCCTGTCGCTTTGCAGTGATTTTCACCTTTTTTTCAAATCCTCCGAAACCGTGAAAATGCCACCCTGTAGCATGTGCTCCGAGACCATGGACTATAGCCTGTCGCTTTTCAGTGATTTTCACCTTTTTTTCAAATCCTCCGAAACCGTGAAAAATGCCACCCTATAGCATGTGCTCCGAGACCATGGACTATAGCCTGTCGCTTTTCAGTGATTTTCACCTTTTTTTCAAATCCTCCGAAACCGTGAAAAATGCCACCCTGTAGCATGTGCTCCGAGACCATGGACTATAGCCTGTCGCTTTTCAGTGATTTTCACCTTTTTTTCAAATCCTCCGAAACCGTGAAAAATGCCACCCTGTAGCATGTGCTCCGAGACCATGGACTATAGCCTGTCGCTTTTCAGTGATTTTCACCTTTTTTTCAAATCCTCCGAAACCATGAAAAATGCCACCCTGTAGCATGTGCTCCGAGACCATGGACTATAGCCTGTCGCTTTTCAGTGATTTTCACCTTTTTTTCAAATCCTCCGAAACCGTGAAAAATGCCACCCTATAGCATGTGCTCCGAGACCATGGACTATAGCCTGTCGCTTTTCAGTGATTTTCACCTTTTTTTCAAATCCTCCGAAACCGTGAAAAATGCCACCCTGTAGCATGTGCTCCGAGACCATGGACTATAGCCTGTCGCTTTTCAGTGATTTTCACCTTTTGTTCAAATCCTCCGAAACCGTGAAAAATGCCACCCTATAGCATGTGCTCCGAGACCATGGACTATAGCCTGTCGCTTTTCAGTGATTTTCACCTTTTTTTCAAATCCTCCGAAACCATGAAAAATGCCACCCTGTAGCATGTGCTCCGAGACCATGGACTATAGCCTGTCGCTTTGCAGTGATTTTCACCTTTTTTTCAAATCCTCCGAAACCGTGAAAATGCCACCCTGTAGCATGTGCTCCGAGACCATGGACTATAGCCTGTCGCTTTTCAGTGATTTTCACCTTTTTTTCAAATCCTCCGAAACCGTGAAAAATGCCACCCTATAGCATGTGCTCCGAGACCATGGACTATAGCCTGTCGCTTTTCAGTGATTTTCACCTTTTTTTCAAATCCTCCGAAACCGTGAAAAATGCCACCCTGTAGCATGTGCTCCGAGACCATGGACTATAGCCTGTCGCTTTTCAGTGATTTTCACCTTTTTTTCAAATCCTCCGAAACCGTGAAAAATGCCACCCTGTAGCATGTGCTCCGAGACCATGGACTATAGCCTGTCGATTTTCAGTGATTTTCACCTTTTGTTCAAATCCTCCGAAACCGTGAAAAATGCCACCCTGTAGCATGTGCTCCGAGACCATGGACTATAGCCTGTCGCTTTTCAGTGATTTTCACCTTTTTTTCAAATCCTCCGAAACCATGAAAAATGCCACCCTGTAGCATGTGCTCCGAGACCATGGACTATAGCCTGTCGCTTTTCAGTGATTTTCACCTTTTTTTCAAATCCTCCGAAACCGTGAAAAATGCCACCCTATAGCATGTGCTCCGAGACCATGGACTATAGCCTGTCGCTTTTCAGTGATTTTCACCTTTTTTTCAAATCCTCCGAAACCGTGAAAAATGCCACCCTGTAGCATGTGCTCCGAGACCATGGAATATAGCCTGTCGCTTTTCAGTGATTTTCACCTTTTGTTCAAATCCTCCGAAACCGTGAAAAATGCCACCCTATAGCATGTGCTCCGAGACCATGGACTATAGCCTGTCGATTTTCAGTGATTTTCACCTTTTGTTCAAATCCTCCTAAACCGTGAAAAATGCCACACTATAGCATGTGCTCCGAGACCATGGACTATAGCCTGTCGCTTTTCAGTGATTTTCACCTTTTTTTCAAATCCTCCGAAACCGTGAAAAATGCCACCCTGTAGCATGTGCTCCGAGACCATGGACTATAGCCTGTCGCTTTTCAGTGATTTTCACCTTTTTTTCAAATCCTCCGAAACCATGAAAAATGCCACCCTGTAGCATGTGCTCCGAGACCATGGACTATAGCCTGTCGCTTTGCAGTGATTTTCACCTTTTTTTCAAATCCTCCGAAACCGTAAAAAATGCCACCCTGTAGCATGTGCTCCGAGACCATGGACTATAGCCTGTCGCTTTTCAGTGATTTTCACCTTTTTTTCAAATCCTCCGAAACCGTGAAAAATGCCACCCTGTAGCATGTGCTCCGAGACCATGGACTATAGCCTGTCGCTTTTCAGTGATTTTCACCTTTTTTTCAAATCCTCCGAAACCGTGAAAAATGCCACCCTGTAGCATGTGCTCCGAGACCATGGACTATAGCCTGTCGATTTTCAGTGATTTTCACCTTTTGTTCAAATCCTCCGAAACCGTGAAAAATGCCACCCTGTAGCATGTGCTCCGAGACCATGGACTATAGCCTGTCGCTTTTCAGTGATTTTCACCTTTTTTTCAAATCCTCCGAAACCGTGAAAAATGCCACCCTGTAGCATGTGCTCCGAGACCATGGACTATAGCCTGTCGATTTTCAGTGATTTTCACCTTTTGTTCAAATCCTCCGAAACCGTGAAAAATGCCACCCTGTAGCATGTGCTCCGAGACCATGGACTATAGCCTGTCGCTTTTCAGTGATTTTCACCTTTTTTTCAAATCCTCCGAAACCGTGAAAAATGCCACCCTGTAGCATGTGCTCCGAGACCATGGACTATAGCCTGTCGCTTTTCAGTGATTTTCACCTTTTTTTCAAATCCTCCTAAACCGTGAAAAATGCCACCCTATAGCATGTGCTCCGAGACCATGGACTATAGCCTGTCGCTTTTCAGTGATTTTCACCTTTTTTTCAAATCCTCCGAAACCGTGAAAAATGCCACCCTGTAGCATGTGCTCCGAGACCATGGACTATAGCCTGTCGCTTTTCAGTGATTTTCACCTTTTTTTCAAATCCTCCGAAACCGTGAAAAATGCCACCCTGTAGCATGTGCTCCGAGACCATGGACTATAGCCTGTCGATTTTCAGTGATTTTCACCTTTTTTTCAAATCCTCCGAAACCGTGAAAAATGCCACCCTATAGCATGTCCTCCGAGACCATGGACTATAGCCTGTCGCTTTTCAGTGATTTTCACCTTTTTTTCAAATCCTCCGAAACCGTGAAAAATGCCACCCTGTAGCATGTGCTCCGAGACCATGGACTATAGCCTGTCGCTTTTCCGATATTTTCACCTTTTTTTCAAATCCTCCGAAATCGTGAAAAATGGCACCCTATAGTATGCCCTCGGACACCATGGACTATAGCCTTTCGCTTTTCCGATATTTTCACCTTTTTTTCAAATCCTCAGAAATCGTGAAAAATGGCACCCTATAGCATGCGCTCCGAGACGATGGACTATAGCCTGTCGCTTTTCCTATATTTTCACCTTTTTTCAAATCCTCCGAAACCGTGAAAAATGCCACCCTATAGCATGTGCTCCGAGACCATGGACTATAGCCTGTCGCTTTTCAGTGATTTTCACCTTTTTTTCAAATCCTCCGAAACCGTGAAAAATGCCACCCTGTAGCATGTGCTCCGAGACCATGGACTATAGCCTGTCGCTTTTCAGTGATTTTCACCTTTTTTTCAAATCCTCCGAAATCGTGAAAAATGCCACCCTATAGCTTGTGCTCCAAGACCATGGACTATAGCCTGTCGCTTTTCAGTGATTTTCACCTTTTTTTCAAATCCTCCGAAACCGTGAAAAATGCCACCCTGTAGCATGTGCTCCGAGACCATGGACTATAGCCTGTCGCTTTTCAGTGATTTTCACCTTTTGTTCAAATCCTCCGAAACCGTGAAAAATGCCACCCTATAGCATGTGCTCCGAGACCATGGACTATAGCCTGTCGATTTTCAGTAATTTTCACCTTTTGTTCAAATCCTCCTAAACCGTGAAAAATGCCACACTATAGCATGTGCTCCGAGACCATGGACTATAGCCTGTCGCTTTTCAGTGATTTTCACCTTTTTTTCAAATCCTCCGAAACCATGAAAAATGCCACCCTGTAGCATGTGCTCCGAGACCATGGACTATAGCCTGTCGCTTTGCAGTGATTTTCACCTTTTTTTCAAATCCTCCGAAACCGTGAAAATGCCACCCTGTAGCATGTGCTCCGAGACCATGGACTATAGCCTGTCGCTTTTCAGTGATTTTCACCTTTTTTTCAAATCCTACGAAACCGTGAAAAATGCCACCCTATAGCATGTGCTCCGAGACCATGGACTATAGCCTGTCGCTTTTCAGTGATTTTCACCTTTTTTTCAAATCCTCCGAAACCGTGAAAAATGCCACCCTGTAGCATGTGCTCCGAGACCATGGACTATAGCCTGTCGCTTTTCAGTGATTTTCACCTTTTTTTCAAATCCTCCGAAACCGTGAAAAATGCCACCCTGTAGCATGTGCTCCGAGACCATGGACTATAGCCTGTCGATTTTCAGTGATTTTCACCTTTTGTTCAAATCCTCCGAAACCGTGAAAAATGCCACCCTGTAGCATGTGCTCCGAGACCATGGACTATAGCCTGTCGATTTTCAGTGATTTTCACCTTTTTTTCAAATCCTCCGAAACCATGAAAAATGCCACCCTGTAGCATGTGCTCCGAGACCATGGACTATAGCCTGTCGCTTTGCAGTGATTTTCACCTTTTTTTCAAATCCTCCGAAACCGTGAAAAATGCCACCCTGTAGCATGTGCTCCGAGACCATGGACTATAGCCTGTCGATTTTCAGTGATTTTCACCTTTTGTTCAAATCCTCCGAAACCGTGAAAAATGCCACCCTATAGCATGTGCTCCGAGACCATGGACTATAGCCTGTCGCTTTTCAGTGATTTTCACCTTTTTTTCAAATCCTCCGAAACCATGAAAAATGCCACCCTGTAGCATGTGCTCCGAGACCATGGACTATAGCCTGTCGCTTTGCAGTGATTTTCACCTTTTTTTCAAATCCTCCGAAACCGTGAAAATGCCACCCTGTAGCATGTGCTCCGAGACCATGGACTATAGCCTGTCGCTTTTCAGTGATTTTCACCTTTTTTTCAAATCCTCCGAAACCGTGAAAAATGCCACCCTATAGCATGTGCTCCGAGACCATGGACTATAGCCTGTCGCTTTTCAGTGATTTTCACCTTTTTTTCAAATCCTCCGAAACCGTGAAAAATGCCACCCTGTAGCATGTGCTCCGAGACCATGGACTATAGCCTGTCGCTTTTCAGTGATTTTCACCTTTTTTTCAAATCCTCCGAAACCGTGAAAAATGCCACCCTGTAGCATGTGCTCCGAGACCATGGACTATAGCCTGTCGATTTTCAGTGATTTTCACCTTTTGTTCAAATCCTCCGAAACCGTGAAAAATGCCACCCTGTAGCATGTGCTCCGAGACCATGGACTATAGCCTGTCGCTTTTCAGTGATTTTCACCTTTTTTTCAAATCCTCCGAAACCATGAAAAATGCCACCCTGTAGCATGTGCTCCGAGACCATGGACTATAGCCTGTCGCTTTTCAGTGATTTTCACCTTTTTTTCAAATCCTCCGAAACCGTGAAAAATGCCACCCTATAGCATGTGCTCCGAGACCATGGACTATAGCCTGTCGCTTTTCAGTGATTTTCACCTTTTTTTCAAATCCTCCGAAACCGTGAAAAATGCCACCCTGTAGCATGTGCTCCGAGACCAT
Organism: Electrona antarctica; assembly: GCF_951216825.1. Classification (NCBI taxonomy): domain Eukaryota; kingdom Metazoa; phylum Chordata; class Actinopteri; order Myctophiformes; family Myctophidae; genus Electrona; species Electrona antarctica. Next base: position 5,040,667 of record NC_136798.1, on the reverse strand, counting down.
GGAATATAGCCTGTCGCTTTTCAGTGATTTTCACCTTTTGTTCAAATCCTCCGAAACCGTGAAAAATGCCACCCTATAGCATGTGCTCCGAGACCATGGACTATAGCCTGTCGATTTTCAGTGATTTTCACCTTTTGTTCAAATCCTCCTAAACCGTGAAAAATGCCACACTATAGCATGTGCTCCGAGACCATGGACTATAGCCTGTCGCTTTTCAGTGATTTTCACCTTTTTTTCAAATCCTCCGAAACCGTGAAAAATGCCACCCTGTAGCATGTGCTCCGAGACCATGGACTATAGCCTGTCGCTTTTCAGTGATTTTCACCTTTTTTTCAAATCCTCCGAAACCATGAAAAATGCCACCCTGTAGCATGTGCTCCGAGACCATGGACTATAGCCTGTCGCTTTGCAGTGATTTTCACCTTTTTTTCAAATCCTCCGAAACCGTGAAAAATGCCACCCTGTAGCATGTGCTCCGAGACCATGGACTATAGCCTGTCGCTTTTCAGTGATTTTCACCTTTTTTTCAAATCCTCCGAAACCGTGAAAAATGCCACCCTGTAGCATGTGCTCCGAGACCATGGACTATAGCCTGTCGCTTTTCAGTGATTTTCACCTTTTTTTCAAATCCTCCGAAACCGTGAAAAATGCCACCCTGTAGCATGTGCTCCGAGACCATGGACTATAGCCTGTCGATTTTCAGTGATTTTCACCTTTTGTTCAAATCCTCCGAAACCGTGAAAAATGCCACCCTGTAGCATGTGCTCCGAGACCATGGACTATAGCCTGTCGCTTTTCAGTGATTTTCACCTTTTTTTCAAATCCTCCGAAACCGTGAAAAATGCCACCCTGTAGCATGTGCTCCGAGACCATGGACTATAGCCTGTCGATTTTCAGTGATTTTCACCTTTTGTTCAAATCCTCCGAAACCGTGAAAAATGCCACCCTGTAGCATGTGCTCCGAGACCATGGACTATAGCCTGTCGCTTTTCAGTGATTTTCACCTTTTTTTCAAATCCTCCGAAACCGTGAAAAATGCCACCCTGTAGCATGTGCTCCGAGACCATGGACTATAGCCTGTCGCTTTTCAGTGATTTTCACCTTTTTTTCAAATCCTCCGAAACCGTGAAAAATGCCACCCTATAGCATGTGCTCCGAGACCATGGACTATAGCCTGTCGCTTTTCAGTGATTTTCACCTTTTGTTCAAATCCTCCGAAACCGTGAAAAATGCCACCCTATAGCATGTGCTCCGAGACCATGGACTATAGCCTGTCGATTTTCAGTGATTTTCACCTTTTGTTCAAATCCTCCTAAACCGTGAAAAATGCCACACTATAGCATGTGCTCCGAGACCATGGACTATAGCCTGTCGCTTTTCAGTGATTTTCACCTTTTTTTCAAATCCTCCGAAACCGTGAAAAATGCCACCCTGTAGCATGTGCTCCGAGACCATGGACTATAGCCTGTCGCTTTTCAGTGATTTTCACCTTTTTTTCAAATCCTCCGAAACCATGAAAAATGCCACCCTGTAGCATGTGCTCCGAGACCATGGACTATAGCCTGTCGCTTTGCAGTGATTTTCACCTTTTTTTCAAATCCTCTGAAACCGTGAAAAATGCCACCCTGTAGCATGTGCTCCGAGACCATGGACTATAGCCTGTCGATTTTCAGTGATTTTCACCTTTTGTTCAAATCCTCCTAAACCGTGAAAAATGCCACACTATAGCATGTGCTCCGAGACCATGGACTATAGCCTGTCGATTTTCAGTGATTTTGACCTTTTGTTCAAATCCTCCGAAACCGTGAAAAATGCCACCCTGTAGCATGTGCTCCGAGACCATGGACTATAGCCTGTCGCTTTTCAGTGATTTTCACCTTTTTTTCAAATCCTCCGAAACCATGAAAAATGCCACCCTGTAGCATGTGCTCCGAGACCATGGACTATAGCCTGTCGCTTTTCAGTGATTTTCACCTTTTTTTCAAATCCTCCGAAACCGTGAAAAATGCCACCCTATAGCATGTGCTCCGAGACCATGGACTATAGCCTGTCGCTTTTCAGTGATTTTCACCTTTTTTTCAAATCCTCCGAAACCGTGAAAAATGCCACCCTGTAGCATGTGCTCCGAGACCATGGACTATAGCCTGTCGCTTTTCAGTGATTTTCACCTTTTGTTCAAATCCTCCGAAACCGTGAAAAATGCCACCCTATAGCATGTGCTCCTAGACCATGGACTATAGCCTGTCGATTTTCAGTGATTTTCACCTTTTGTTCAAATCCTCCGAAACCGTGAAAAATGCCACCCTGTAGCATGTGCTCCGAGACCATGGACTATAGCCTGTCGCTTTTCAGTGATTTTCACCTTTTTTTCAAATCCTCCGAAACCATGAAAAATTCCACCCTGTAGCATGTGCTCCGAGACCATGGACTATAGCCTGTCGCTTTGCAGTGATTTTCACCTTTTTTTCAAATCCTCCGAAACCGTGAAAAATGCCACCCTGTAGCATGTGCTCCGAGACCATGGACTATAGCCTGTCGCTTTTCAGTGATTTTCACCTTTTTTTCAAATCCTCCGAAACCGTGAAAAATGCCACCCTATAGCATGTGCTCCGAGACCATGGACTATAGCCTGTCGCTTTTCAGTGATTTTCACCTTTTTTTCAAATCCTCCGAAACCGTGAAAAATGCCACCCTGTAGCATGTGCTCCGAGACCATGGACTATAGCCTGTCGCTTTTCAGTGATTTTCACCTTTTTTTCAAATCCTCCGAAACCGTGAAAAATGCCACCCTGTAGCATGTGCTCCGAGACCATGGACTATAGCCTGTCGATTTTCAGTGATTTTCACCTTTTGTTCAAATCCTCCGAAACCGTGAAAAATGCCACCCTGTAGCATGTGCTCCGAGACCATGGACTATAGCCTGTCGCTTTTCAGTGATTTTCACCTTTTTTTCAAATCCTCCGAAACCATGAAAAATGCCACCCTGTAGCATGTGCTCCGAGACCATGGACTATAGCCTGTCGCTTTTCAGTGATTTTCACCTTTTTTTCAAATCCTCCGAAACCGTGAAAAATGCCACCCTGTAGCATGTGCTCCGAGACCATGGACTATAGCCTGTCGATTTTCAGTGATTTTCACCTTTTGTTCAAATCCTCCGAAACCGTGAAAAATGCCACCCTGTAGCATGTGCTCCGAGACCATGGACTATAGCCTGTCGCTTTTCAGTGATTTTCACCTTTTTTTCAAATCCTCCGAAACCATGAAAAATGCCACCCTGTAGCATGTGCTCCGAGACCATGGACTATAGCCTGTCGCTTTTCAGTGATTTTCACCTTTTTTTCAAATCCTCCGAAACCGTGAAAAATGCCACCCTATAGCATGTGCTCCGAGACCATGGACTATAGCCTGTCGCTTTTCAGTGATTTTCACCTTTTTTTCAAATCCTCCGAAACCGTGAAAAATGCCACCCTGTAGCATGTGCTCCGAGACCATGGACTATAGCCTGTCGCTTTTCAGTGATTTTCACCTTTTGTTCAAATCCTCCGAAACCGTGAAAAATGCCACCCTATAGCATGTGCTCCGAGACCATGGACTATAGCCTGTCGATTTTCAGTGATTTTCACCTTTTGTTCAAATCCTCCTAAACCGTGAAAAATGCCACACTATAGCATGTGCTCCGAGACCATGGACTATAGCCTGTCGCTTTTCAGTGATTTTCACCTTTTTTTCAAATCCTCCGAAACCATGAAAAATGCCACCCTGTAGCATGTGCTCCGAGACCATGGACTATAGCCTGTCGCTTTGCAGTGATTTTCACCTTTTTTTCAAATCCTCCGAAACCGTGAAAATGCCACCCTGTAGCATGTGCTCCGAGACCATGGACTATAGCCTGTCGCTTTTCAGTGATTTTCACCTTTTTTTCAAATCCTCCGAAACCGTGAAAAATGCCACCCTATAGCATGTGCTCCGAGACCATGGACTATAGCCTGTCGCTTTTCAGTGATTTTCACCTTTTTTTCAAATCCTCCGAAACCGTGAAAAATGCCACCCTGTAGCATGTGCTCCGAGACCATGGACTATAGCCTGTCGCTTTTCAGTGATTTTCACCTTTTTTTCAAATCCTCCGAAACCGTGAAAAATGCCACCCTGTAGCATGTGCTCCGAGACCATGGACTATAGCCTGTCGATTTTCAGTGATTTTCACCTTTTGTTCAAATCCTCCGAAACCGTGAAAAATGCCACCCTGTAGCATGTGCTCCGAGACCATGGACTATAGCCTGTCGCTTTTCAGTGATTTTCACCTTTTTTTCAAATCCTCCGAAACCATGAAAAATGCCACCCTGTAGCATGTGCTCCGAGACCATGGACTATAGCCTGTCGCTTTTCAGTGATTTTCACCTTTTTTTCAAATCCTCCGAAACCGTGAAAAATGCCACCCTATAGCATGTGCTCCGAGACCATGGACTATAGCCTGTCGCTTTTCAGTGATTTTCACCTTTTTTTCAAATCCTCCGAAACCGTGAAAAATGCCACCCTGTAGCATGTGCTCCGAGACCATGGACTATAGCCTGTCGCTTTTCAGTGATTTTCACCTTTTGTTCAAATCCTCCGAAACCGTGAAAAATGCCACCCTATAGCATGTGCTCCGAGACCATGGACTATAGCCTGTCGATTTTCAGTGATTTTCACCTTTTGTTCAAATCCTCCTAAACCGTGAAAAATGCCACACTATAGCATGTGCTCCGAGACCATGGACTATAGCCTGTCGCTTTTCAGTGATTTTCACCTTTTTTTCAAATCCTCCGAAACCGTGAAAAATGCCACCCTGTAGCATGTGCTCCGAGACCATGGACTATAGCCTGTCGCTTTTCAGTGATTTTCACCTTTTTTTCAAATCCTCCGAAACCATGAAAAATGCCACCCTGTAGCATGTGCTCCGAGACCATGGACTATAGCCTGTCGCTTTGCAGTGATTTTCACCTTTTTTTCAAATCCTCCGAAACCGTGAAAAATGCCACCCTGTAGCATGTGCTCCGAGACCATGGACTATAGCCTGTCGCTTTTCAGTGATTTTCACCTTTTTTTCAAATCCTCCGAAACCGTGAAAAATGCCACCCTATAGCATGTGCTCCGAGACCATGGACTATAGCCTGTCGCTTTTCAGTGATTTTCACCTTTTTTTCAAATCCTCCGAAACCGTGAAAAATGCCACCCTGTAGCATGTGCTCCGAGACCATGGACTATAGCCTGTCGCTTTTCAGTGATTTTCACCTTTTTTTCAAATCCTCCGAAACCGTGAAAAATGCCACCCTGTAGCATGTGCTCCGAGACCATGGACTATAGCCTGTCGATTTTCAGTGATTTTCACCTTTTGTTCAAATCCTCCGAAACCGTGAAAAATGCCACCCTGTAGCATGTGCTCCGAGACCATGGACTATAGCCTGTCGCTTTTCAGTGATTTTCACCTTTTTTTCAAATCCTCCGAAACCATGAAAAATGCCACCCTGTAGCATGTGCTCCGAGACCATGGACTATAGCCTGTCGCTTTTCAGTGATTTTCACCTTTTTTTCAAATCCTCCGAAACCGTGAAAAATGCCACCCTGTAGCATGTGCTCCGAGACCATGGACTATAGCCTGTCGATTTTCAGTGATTTTCACCTTTTGTTCAAATCCTCCGAAACCGTGAAAAATGCCACCCTGTAGCATGTGCTCCGAGACCATGGACTATAGCCTGTCGCTTTTCAGTGATTTTCACCTTTTTTTCAAATCCTCCGAAACCATGAAAAATGCCACCCTGTAGCATGTGCTCCGAGACCATGGACTATAGCCTGTCGCTTTTCAGTGATTTTCACCTTTTTTTCAAATCCTCCGAAACCATGAAAAATGCCACCCTGTAGCATGTGCTCCGAGACCATGGACTATAGCCTGTCGCTTTTCAGTGATTTTCACCTTTTTTTCAAATCCTCCGAAACCGTGAAAAATGCCACCCTATAGCATGTGTTCCGAGACCATGGACTATAGCCTGTCGCTTTTCAGTGATTTTCACCTTTTTTTCAAATCCTCCGAAACCGTGAAAAATGCCACCCTGTAGCATGTGCTCCGAGACCATGGACTATAGCCTGTCGCTTTTCAGTGATTTTCACCTTTTGTTCAAATCCTCCGAAACCGTGAAAAATGCCACCCTATAGCATGTGCTCCGAGACCATGGACTATAGCCTGTCGATTTTCAGTGATTTTCACCTTTTGTTCAAATCCTCCTAAACCGTGAAAAATGCCACACTATAGCATGTGCTCCGAGACCATGGACTATAGCCTGTCGCTTTTCAGTGATTTTCACCTTTTTTTCAAATCCTCCGAAACCGTGAAAAATGCCACCCTGTAGCATGTGCTCCGAGACCATGGACTATAGCCTGTCGCTTTTCAGTGATTTTCACCTTTTGTTCAAATCCTCCGAAACCGTGAAAAATGCCACCCTATAGCATGTGCTCCGAGACCATGGACTATAGCCTGTCGCTTTTCAGTGATTTTCACCTTTTTTTCAAATCCTCCGAAACCATGAAAAATGCCACCCTGTAGCATGTGCTCCGAGACCATGGACTATAGCCTGTCGCTTTGCAGTGATTTTCACCTTTTTTTCAAATCCTCCGAAACCGTGAAAATGCCACCCTGTAGCATGTGCTCCGAGACCATGGACTATAGCCTGTCGCTTTTCAGTGATTTTCACCTTTTTTTCAAATCCTCCGAAACCGTGAAAAATGCCACCCTATAGCATGTGCTCCGAGACCATGGACTATAGCCTGTCGCTTTTCAGTGATTTTCACCTTTTTTTCAAATCCTCCGAAACCGTGAAAAATGCCACCCTGTAGCATGTGCTCCGAGACCATGGACTATAGCCTGTCGCTTTTCAGTGATTTTCACCTTTTTTTCAAATCCTCCGAAACCGTGAAAAATGCCACCCTGTAGCATGTGCTCCGAGACCATGGACTATAGCCTGTCGATTTTCAGTGATTTTCACCTTTTGTTCAAATCCTCCGAAACCGTGAAAAATGCCACCCTGTAGCATGTGCTCCGAGACCATGGACTATAGCCTGTCGCTTTTCAGTGATTTTCACCTTTTTTTCAAATCCTCCGAAACCATGAAAAATGCCACCCTGTAGCATGTGCTCCGAGACCATGGACTATAGCCTGTCGCTTTTCAGTGATTTTCACCTTTTTTTCAAATCCTCCGAAACCGTGAAAAATGCCACCCTATAGCATGTGCTCCGAGACCATGGACTATAGCCTGTCGCTTTTCAGTGATTTTCACCTTTTTTTCAAATCCTCCGAAACCGTGAAAAATGCCACCCTGTAGCATGTGCTCCGACACCATGGAATATAGCCTGTCGCTTTTCAGTGATTTTCACCTTTTGTTCAAATCCTCCGAAACCGTGAAAAATGCCACCCTATAGCATGTGCTCCGAGACCATGGACTATAGCCTGTCGATTTTCAGTGATTTTCACCTTTTGTTCAAATCCTCCTAAACCGTGAAAAATGCCACACTATAGCATGTGCTCCGAGACCATGGACTATAGCCTGTCGCTTTTCAGTGATTTTCACCTTTTTTTCAAATCCTCCGAAACCGTGAAAAATGCCACCCTGTAGCATGTGCTCCGAGACCATGGACTATAGCCTGTCGCTTTTCAGTGATTTTCACCTTTTTTTCAAATCCTCCGAAACCATGAAAAATGCCACCCTGTAGCATGTGCTCCGAGACCATGGACTATAGCCTGTCGCTTTGCAGTGATTTTCACCTTTTTTTCAAATCCTCCGAAACCGTGAAAAATGCCACCCTATAGCATGTGTTCCGAGACCATGGACTATAGCCTGTCGCTTTTCAGTGATTTTCACCTTTTTTTCAAATCCTCCGAAACCGTGAAAAATGCCACCCTGTAGCATGTGCTCCGAGACCATGGACTATAGCCTGTCGCTTTTCAGTGATTTTCACCTTTTGTTCAAATCCTCCGAAACCGTGAAAAATGCCACCCTATAGCATGTGCTCCGAGACCATGGACTATAGCCTGTCGATTTTCAGTGATTTTCACCTTTTGTTCAAATCCTCCTAAACCGTGAAAAATGCCACACTATAGCATGTGCTCCGAGACCATGGACTATAGCCTGTCGCTTTTCAGTGATTTTCACCTTTTTTTCAAATCCTCCGAAACCGTGAAAAATGCCACCCTGTAGCATGTGCTCCGAGACCATGGACTATAGCCTGTCGCTTTTCAGTGATTTTCACCTTTTGTTCAAATCCTCCGAAACCGTGAAAAATGCCACCCTATAGCATGTGCTCCGAGACCATGGACTATAGCCTGTCGCTTTTCAGTGATTTTCACCTTTTTTTCAAATCCTCCGAAACCATGAAAAATGCCACCCTGTAGCATGTGCTCCGAGACCATGGACTATAGCCTGTCGCTTTGCAGTGATTTTCACCTTTTTTTCAAATCCTCCGAAACCGTGAAAATGCCACCCTGTAGCATGTGCTCCGAGACCATGGACTATAGCCTGTCGCTTTTCAGTGATTTTCACCTTTTTTTCAAATCCTCCGAAACCGTGAAAAATGCCACCCTATAGCATGTGCTCCGAGACCATGGACTATAGCCTGTCGCTTTTCAGTGATTTTCACCTTTTTTTCAAATCCTCCGAAACCGTGAAAAATGCCACCCTGTAGCATGTGCTCCGAGACCATGGACTATAGCCTGTCGCTTTTCAGTGATTTTCACCTTTTTTTCAAATCCTCCGAAACCGTGAAAAATGCCACCCTGTAGCATGTGCTCCGAGACCATGGACTATAGCCTGTCGATTTTCAGTGATTTTCACCTTTTGTTCAAATCCTCCGAAACCGTGAAAAATGCCACCCTGTAGCATGTGCTCCGAGACCATGGACTATAGCCTGTCGCTTTTCAGTGATTTTCACCTTTTTTTCAAATCCTCCGAAACCATGAAAAATGCCACCCTGTAGCATGTGCTCCGAGACCATGGACTATAGCCTGTCGCTTTTCAGTGATTTTCACCTTTTTTTCAAATCCTCCGAAACCGTGAAAAATGCCACCCTATAGCATGTGCTCCGAGACCATGGACTATAGCCTGTCGCTTTTCAGTGATTTTCACCTTTTTTTCAAATCCTCCGAAACCGTGAAAAATGCCACCCTGTAGCATGTGCTCCGACACCATGGAATATAGCCTGTCGCTTTTCAGTGATTTTCACCTTTTGTTCAAATCCTCCGAAACCGTGAAAAATGCCACCCTATAGCATGTGCTCCGAGACCATGGACTATAGCCTGTCGATTTTCAGTGATTTTCACCTTTTGTTCAAATCCTCCTAAACCGTGAAAAATGCCACACTATAGCATGTGCTCCGAGACCATGGACTATAGCCTGTCGCTTTTCAGTGATTTTCACCTTTTTTTCAAATCCTCCGAAACCGTGAAAAATGCCACCCTGTAGCATGTGCTCCGAGACCATGGACTATAGCCTGTCGCTTTTCAGTGATTTTCACCTTTTTTTCAAATCCTCCGAAACCATGAAAAATGCCACCCTGTAGCATGTGCTCCGAGACCATGGACTATAGCCTGTCGCTTTGCAGTGATTTTCACCTTTTTTTCAAATCCTCCGAAACCGTGAAAAATGCCACCCTGTAGCATGTGCTCCGAGACCATGGACTATAGCCTGTCGCTTTTCAGTGATTTTCACCTTTTTTTCAAATCCTCCGAAACCGTGAAAAATGCCACCCTGTAGCATGTGCTCCGAGACCATGGACTATAGCCTGTCGCTTTTCAGTGATTTTCACCTTTTTTTCAAATCCTCCGAAACCGTGAAAAATGCCACCCTGTAGCATGTGCTCCGAGACCATGGACTATAGCCTGTCGATTTTCAGTGATTTTCACCTTTTGTTCAAATCCTCCGAAACCGTGAAAAATGCCACCCTGTAGCATGTGCTCCGAGACCATGGACTATAGCCTGTCGCTTTTCAGTGATTTTCACCTTTTTTTCAAATCCTCCGAAACCGTGAAAAATGCCACCCTGTAGCATGTGCTCCGAGACCATGGACTATAGCCTGTCGATTTTCAGTGATTTTCACCTTTTGTTCAAATCCTCCGAAACCGTGAAAAATGCCACCCTGTAGCATGTGCTCCGAGACCATGGACTATAGCCTGTCGCTTTTCAGTGATTTTCACCTTTTTTTCAAATCCTCCGAAACCGTGAAAAATGCCACCCTGTAGCATGTGCTCCGAGACCATGGACTATAGCCTGTCGCTTTTCAGTGATTTTCACCTTTTTTTCAAATCCTCCGAAACCGTGAAAAATGCCACCCTATAGCATGTGCTCCGAGACCATGGACTATAGCCTGTCGCTTTTCAGTGATTTTCACCTTTTGTTCAAATCCTCCGAAACCGTGAAAAATGCCACCCTATAGCATGTGCTCCGAGACCATGGACTATAGCCTGTCGATTTTCAGTGATTTTCACCTTTTGTTCAAATCCTCCTAAACCGTGAAAAATGCCACACTATAGCATGTGCTCCGAGACCATGGACTATAGCCTGTCGCTTTTCAGTGATTTTCACCTTTTTTTCAAATCCTCCGAAACCGTGAAAAATGCCACCCTGTAGCATGTGCTCCGAGACCATGGACTATAGCCTGTCGCTTTTCAGTGATTTTCACCTTTTTTTCAAATCCTCCGAAACCATGAAAAATGCCACCCTGTAGCATGTGCTCCGAGACCATGGACTATAGCCTGTCGCTTTGCAGTGATTTTCACCTTTTTTTCAAATCCTCCGAAACCGTGAAAAATGCCACCCTGTAGCATGTGCTCCGAGACCATGGACTATAGCCTGTCGATTTTCAGTGATTTTCACCTTTTGTTCAAATCCTCCTAAACCGTGAAAAATGCCACACTATAGCATGTGCTCCGAGACCATGGACTATAGCCTGTCGATTTTCAGTGATTTTCACCTTTTGTTCAAATCCTCCGAAACCGTGAAAAATGCCACCCTGTAGCATGTGCTCCGAGACCATGGACTATAGCCTGTCGCTTTTCAGTGATTTTCACCTTTTTTTCAAATCCTCCGAAACCATGAAAAATGCCACCCTGTAGCATGTGCTCCGAGACCATGGACTATAGCCTGTCGCTTTTCAGTGATTTTCACCTTTTTTTCAAATCCTCCGAAACCGTGAAAAATGCCACCCTATAGCATGTGCTCCGAGACCATGGACTATAGCCTGTCGCTTTTCAGTGATTTTCACCTTTTTTTCAAATCCTCCGAAACCGTGAAAAATGCCACCCTGTAGCATGTGCTCCGAGACCATGGACTATAGCCTGTCGCTTTTCAGTGATTTTCACCTTTTGTTCAAATCCTCCGAAACCGTGAAAAATGCCACCCTATAGCATGTGCTCCGAGACCATGGACTATAGCCTGTCGATTTTCAGTGATTTTCACCTTTTGTTCAAATCCTCCTAAACCGTGAAAAATGCCACACTATAGCATGTGCTCCGAGACCATGGACTATAGCCTGTCGCTTTTCAGTGATTTTCACCTTTTTTTCAAATCCTCCGAAACCGTGAAAAATGCCACCCTGTAGCATGTGCTCCGAGACCATGGACTATAGCCTGTCGCTTTTCAGTGATTTTCACCTTTTTTTCAAATCCTCCGAAACCATGAAAAATTCCACCCTGTAGCATGTGCTCCGAGACCATGGACTATAGCCTGTCGCTTTGCAGTGATTTTCACCTTTTTTTCAAATCCTCCGAAACCGTGAAAAATGCCACCCTGTAGCATGTGCTCCGAGACCATGGACTATAGCCTGTCGCTTTTCAGTGATTTTCACCTTTTTTTCAAATCCTCCGAAACCGTGAAAAATGCCACCCTATAGCATGTGCTCCGAGACCATGGACTATAGCCTGTCGCTTTTCAGTGATTTTCACCTTTTTTTCAAATCCTCCGAAACCGTGAAAAATGCCACCCTATAGCATGTGCTCCGAGACCATGGACTATAGCCTGTCGATTTTCAGTGATTTTCACCTTTTGTTCAAATCCTCCTAAACCGTGAAAAATGCCACACTATAGCATGTGCTCCGAGACCATGGACTATAGCCTGTCGCTTTTCAGTGATTTTCACCTTTTTTTCAAATCCTCCGAAACCGTGAAAAATGCCACCCTGTAGCATGTGCTCCGAGACCATGGACTATAGCCTGTCGCTTTTCAGTGATTTTCACCTTTTTTTCAAATCCTCCGAAACCATGAAAAATGCCACCCTGTAGCATGTGCTCCGAGACCATGGACTATAGCCTGTCGCTTTGCAGTGATTTTCACCTTTTTTTCAAATCCTCCGAAACCGTGAAAAATGCCACCCTGTAGCATGTGCTCCGAGACCATGGACTATAGCCTGTCGATTTTCAGTGATTTTCACCTTTTGTTCAAATCCTCCTAAACCGTGAAAAATGCCACACTATAGCATGTGCTCCGAGACCATGGACTATAGCCTGTCGATTTTCAGTGATTTTCACCTTTTGTTCAAATCCTCCGAAACCGTGAAAAATGCCACCCTGTAGCATGTGCTCCGAGACCATGGACTATAGCCTGTCGCTTTTCAGTGATTTTCACCTTTTTTTCAAATCCTCCGAAACCATGAAAAATGCCACCCTGTAGCATGTGCTCCGAGACCATGGACTATAGCCTGTCGCTTTTCAGTGATTTTCACCTTTTTTTCAAATCCTCCGAAACCGTGAAAAATGCCACCCTATAGCATGTGCTCCGAGACCATGGACTATAGCCTGTCGCTTTTCAGTGATTTTCACCTTTTTTTCAAATCCTCCGAAACCGTGAAAAATGCCACCCTGTAGCATGTGCTCCGAGACCATGGACTATAGCCTGTCGCTTTTCAGTGATTTTCACCTTTTGTTCAAATCCTCCGAAACCGTGAAAAATGCCACCCTATAGCATGTGCTCCGAGACCATGGACTATAGCCTGTCGATTTTCAGTGATTTTCACCTTTTGTTCAAATCCTCCTAAACCGTGAAAAATGCCACACTATAGCATGTGCTCCGAGACCATGGACTATAGCCTGTCGCTTTTCAGTGATTTTCACCTTTTTTTCAAATCCTCCGAAACCGTGAAAAATGCCACCCTGTAGCATGTGCTCCGAGACCATGGACTATAGCCTGTCGCTTTTCAGTGATTTTCACCTTTTTTTCAAATCCTCCGAAACCATGAAAAATTCCACCCTGTAGCATGTGCTCCGAGACCATGGACTATAGCCTGTCGCTTTGCAGTGATTTTCACCTTTTTTTCAAATCCTCCGAAACCGTGAAAAATGCCACCCTGTAGCATGTGCTCCGAGACCATGGACTATAGCCTGTCGCTTTTCAGTGATTTTCACCTTTTTTTCAAATCCTCCGAAACCGTGAAAAATGCCACCCTATAGCATGTGCTCCGAGACCATGGACTATAGCCTGTCGCTTTTCAGTGATTTTCACCTTTTTTTCAAATCCTCCGAAACCGTGAAAAATGCCACCCTGTAGCATGTGCTCCGAGACCATGGACTATAGCCTGTCGCTTTTCAGTGATTTTCACCTTTTTTTCAAATCCTCCGAAACCGTGAAAAATGCCACCCTGTAGCATGTGCTCCGAGACCATGGACTATAGCCTGTCGATTTTCAGTGATTTTCACCTTTTGTTCAAATCCTCCGAAACCGTGAAAAATGCCACCCTGTAGCATGTGCTCCGAGACCATGGACTATAGCCTGTCGCTTTTCAGTGATTTTCACCTTTTTTTCAAATCCTCCGAAACCATGAAAAATGCCACCCTGTAGCATGTGCTCCGAGACCATGGACTATAGCCTGTCGCTTTTCAGTGATTTTCACCTTTTTTTCAAATCCTCCGAAACCGTGAAAAATGCCACCCTGTAGCATGTGCTCCGAGACCATGGACTATAGCCTGTCGATTTTCAGTGATTTTCACCTTTTGTTCAAATCCTCCGAAACCGTGAAAAATGCCACCCTGTAGCATGTGCTCCGAGACCATGGACTATAGCCTGTCGCTTTTCAGTGATTTTCACCTTTTTTTCAAATCCTCCGAAACCATGAAAAATGCCACCCTGTAGCATGTGCTCCGAGACCATGGACTATAGCCTGTCGCTTTTCAGTGATTTTCACCTTTTTTTCAAATCCTCCGAAACCGTGAAAAATGCCACCCTATAGCATGTGCTCCGAGACCATGGACTATAGCCTGTCGCTTTTCAGTGATTTTCACCTTTTTTTCAAATCCTCCGAAACCGTGAAAAATGCCACCCTGTAGCATGTGCTCCGAGACCATGGACTATAGCCTGTCGCTTTTCAGTGATTTTCACCTTTTGTTCAAATCCTCCGAAACCGTGAAAAATGCCACCCTATAGCATGTGCTCCGAGACCATGGACTATAGCCTGTCGATTTTCAGTGATTTTCACCTTTTGTTCAAATCCTCCTAAACCGTGAAAAATGCCACACTATAGCATGTGCTCCGAGACCATGGACTATAGCCTGTCGCTTTTCAGTGATTTTCACCTTTTTTTCAAATCCTCCGAAACCATGAAAAATGCCACCCTGTAGCATGTGCTCCGAGACCATGGACTATAGCCTGTCGCTTTGCAGTGATTTTCACCTTTTTTTCAAATCCTCCGAAACCGTGAAAATGCCACCCTGTAGCATGTGCTCCGAGACCATGGACTATAGCCTGTCGCTTTTCAGTGATTTTCACCTTTTTTTCAAATCCTCCGAAACCGTGAAAAATGCCACCCTATAGCATGTGCTCCGAGACCATGGACTATAGCCTGTCGCTTTTCAGTGATTTTCACCTTTTTTTCAAATCCTCCGAAACCGTGAAAAATGCCACCCTGTAGCATGTGCTCCGAGACCATGGACTATAGCCTGTCGCTTTTCAGTGATTTTCACCTTTTTTTCAAATCCTCCGAAACCGTGAAAAATGCCACCCTGTAGCATGTGCTCCGAGACCATGGACTATAGCCTGTCGATTTTCAGTGATTTTCACCTTTTGTTCAAATCCTCCGAAACCGTGAAAAATGCCACCCTGTAGCATGTGCTCCGAGACCATGGACTATAGCCTGTCGCTTTTCAGTGATTTTCACCTTTTTTTCAAATCCTCCGAAACCATGAAAAATGCCACCCTGTAGCATGTGCTCCGAGACCATGGACTATAGCCTGTCGCTTTTCAGTGATTTTCACCTTTTTTTCAAATCCTCCGAAACCGTGAAAAATGCCACCCTGTAGCATGTGCTCCGAGACCATGGACTATAGCCTGTCGCTTTTCAGTGATTTTCACCTTTTTTTCAAATCCTCCGAAACCGTGAAAAATGCCACCCTGTAGCATGTGCTCCGAGACCATGGACTATAGCCTGTCGATTTTCAGTGATTTTCACCTTTTGTTCAAATCCTCCGAAACCGTGAAAAATGCCACCCTGTAGCATGTGCTCCGAGACCATGGACTATAGCCTGTCGCTTTTCAGTGATTTTCACCTTTTTTTCAAATCCTCCGAAACCATGAAAAATGCCACCCTGTAGCATGTGCTCCGAGACCATGGACTATAGCCTGTCGCTTTTCAGTGATTTTCACCTTTTTTTCAAATCCTCCGAAACCGTGAAAAATGCCACCCTATAGCATGTGCTCCGAGACCATGGACTATAGCCTGTCGCTTTTCAGTGATTTTCACCTTTTTTTCAAATCCTCCGAAACCGTGAAAAATGCCACCCTGTAGCATGTGCTCCGAGACCATGGACTATAGCCTGTCGCTTTTCAGTGATTTTCACCTTTTGTTCAAATCCTCCGAAACCGTGAAAAATGCCACCCTATAGCATGTGCTCCGAGACCATGGACTATAGCCTGTCGATTTTCAGTGATTTTCACCTTTTGTTCAAATCCTCCTAAACCGTGAAAAATGCCACACTATAGCATGTGCTCCGAGACCATGGACTATAGCCTGTCGCTTTTCAGTGATTTTCACCTTTTTTTCAAATCCTCCGAAACCGTGAAAAATGCCACCCTGTAGCATGTGCTCCGAGACCATGGACTATAGCCTGTCGCTTTTCAGTGATTTTCACCTTTTTTTCAAATCCTCCGAAACCATGAAAAATTCCACCCTGTAGCATGTGCTCCGAGACCATGGACTATAGCCTGTCGCTTTGCAGTGATTTTCACCTTTTTTTCAAATCCTCCGAAACCGTGAAAAATGCCACCCTGTAGCATGTGCTCCGAGACCATGGACTATAGCCTGTCGCTTTTCAGTGATTTTCACCTTTTTTTCAAATCCTCCGAAACCGTGAAAAATGCCACCCTATAGCATGTGCTCCGAGACCATGGACTATAGCCTGTCGCTTTTCAGTGATTTTCACCTTTTTTTCAAATCCTCCGAAACCGTGAAAAATGCCACCCTGTAGCATGTGCTCCGAGACCATGGACTATAGCCTGTCGCTTTTCAGTGATTTTCACCTTTTTTTCAAATCCTCCGAAACCGTGAAAAATGCCACCCTGTAGCATGTGCTCCGAGACCATGGACTATAGCCTGTCGATTTTCAGTGATTTTCACCTTTTGTTCAAATCCTCCGAAACCGTGAAAAATGCCACCCTGTAGCATGTGCTCCGAGACCATGGACTATAGCCTGTCGCTTTTCAGTGATTTTCACCTTTTTTTCAAATCCTCCGAAACCATGAAAAATGCCACCCTGTAGCATGTGCTCCGAGACCATGGACTATAGCCTGTCGCTTTTCAGTGATTTTCACCTTTTTTTCAAATCCTCCGAAACCGTGAAAAATGCCACCCTGTAGCATGTGCTCCGAGACCATGGACTATAGCCTGTCGATTTTCAGTGATTTTCACCTTTTGTTCAAATCCTCCGAAACCGTGAAAAATGCCACCCTGTAGCATGTGCTCCGAGACCATGGACTATAGCCTGTCGCTTTTCAGTGATTTTCACCTTTTTTTCAAATCCTCCGAAACCATGAAAAATGCCACCCTGTAGCATGTGCTCCGAGACCATGGACTATAGCCTGTCGCTTTTCAGTGATTTTCACCTTTTTTTCAAATCCTCCGAAACCGTGAAAAATGCCACCCTATAGCATGTGCTCCGAGACCATGGACTATAGCCTGTCGCTTTTCAGTGATTTTCACCTTTTTTTCAAATCCTCCGAAACCGTGAAAAATGCCACCCTGTAGCATGTGCTCCGAGACCATGGACTATAGCCTGTCGCTTTTCAGTGATTTTCACCTTTTGTTCAAATCCTCCGAAACCGTGAAAAATGCCACCCTATAGCATGTGCTCCGAGACCATGGACTATAGCCTGTCGATTTTCAGTGATTTTCACCTTTTGTTCAAATCCTCCTAAACCGTGAAAAATGCCACACTATAGCATGTGCTCCGAGACCATGGACTATAGCCTGTCGCTTTTCAGTGATTTTCACCTTTTTTTCAAATCCTCCGAAACCATGAAAAATGCCACCCTGTAGCATGTGCTCCGAGACCATGGACTATAGCCTGTCGCTTTGCAGTGATTTTCACCTTTTTTTCAAATCCTCCGAAACCGTGAAAATGCCACCCTGTAGCATGTGCTCCGAGACCATGGACTATAGCCTGTCGCTTTTCAGTGATTTTCACCTTTTTTTCAAATCCTCCGAAACCGTGAAAAATGCCACCCTGTAGCATGTGCTCCGAGACCATGGACTATAGCCTGTCGCTTTTCAGTGATTTTCACCTTTTTTTCAAATCCTCCGAAACCGTGAAAAATGCCACCCTGTAGCATGTGCTCCGAGACCATGGACTATAGCCTGTCGCTTTGCAGTGATTTTCACCTTTTTTTCAAATCCTCCGAAACCGTGAAAAATGCCACCCTGTAGCATGTGCTCCGAGACCATGGACTATAGCCTGTCGCTTTTCAGTGATTTTCACCTTTTTTTCAAATCCTCCGAAACCGTGAAAAATGCCACCCTGTAGCATGTGCTCCGAGACCATGGACTATAGCCTGTCGATTTTCAGTGATTTTCACCTTTTGTTCAAATCCTCCGAAACCGTGAAAAATGCCACCCTGTAGCATGTGCTCCGAGACCATGGACTATAGCCTGTCGCTTTTCAGTGATTTTCACCTTTTTTTCAAATCCTCCGAAACCATGAAAAATGCCACCCTGTAGCATGTGCTCCGAGACCATGGACTATAGCCTGTCGCTTTTCAGTGATTTTCACCTTTTTTTCAAATCCTCCGAAACCGTGAAAAATGCCACCCTGTAGCATGTGCTCCGAGACCATGGACTATAGCCTGTCGATTTTCAGTGATTTTCACCTTTTGTTCAAATCCTCCGAAACCGTGAAAAATGCCACCCTGTAGCATGTGCTCCGAGACCATGGACTATAGCCTGTCGCTTTTCAGTGATTTTCACCTTTTTTTCAAATCCTCCGAAACCATGAAAAATGCCACCCTGTAGCATGTGCTCCGAGACCATGGACTATAGCCTGTCGCTTTTCAGTGATTTTCACCTTTTTTTCAAATCCTCCGAAACCGTGAAAAATGCCACCCTATAGCATGTGCTCCGAGACCATGGACTATAGCCTGTCGCTTTTCAGTGATTTTCACCTTTTTTTCAAATCCTCCGAAACCGTGAAAAATGCCACCCTGTAGCATGTGCTCCGAGACCATGGACTATAGCCTGTCGCTTTTCAGTGATTTTCACCTTTTGTTCAAATCCTCCGAAACCGTGAAAAATGCCACCCTATAGCATGTGCTCCGAGACCATGGACTATAGCCTGTCGATTTTCAGTGATTTTCACCTTTTGTTCAAATCCTCCTAAACCGTGAAAAATGCCACACTATAGCATGTGCTCCGAGACCATGGACTATAGCCTGTCGCTTTTCAGTGATTTTCACCTTTTTTTCAAATCCTCCGAAACCATGAAAAATGCCACCCTGTAGCATGTGCTCCGAGACCATGGACTATAGCCTGTCGCTTTGCAGTGATTTTCACCTTTTTTTCAAATCCTCCGAAACCGTGAAAATGCCACCCTGTAGCATGTGCTCCGAGACCATGGACTATAGCCTGTCGCTTTTCAGTGATTTTCACCTTTTTTTCAAATCCTCCGAAACCGTGAAAAATGCCACCCTGTAGCATGTGCTCCGAGACCATGGACTATAGCCTGTCGCTTTTCAGTGATTTTCACCTTTTTTTCAAATCCTCCGAAACCGTGAAAAATGCCACCCTGTAGCATGTGCTCCGAGACCATG
Source organism: Electrona antarctica (assembly GCF_951216825.1). NCBI lineage: Eukaryota > Metazoa > Chordata > Actinopteri > Myctophiformes > Myctophidae > Electrona > Electrona antarctica. The sequence continues at coordinate 5,021,369 of NC_136798.1, read as the reverse complement.
GACTATAGCCTGTCGATTTTCAGTGATTTTCACCTTTTGTTCAAATCCTCCGAAACCGTGAAAAATGCCACCCTATAGCATGTGCTCCGAGACCATGGACTATAGCCTGTCGCTTTTCAGTGATTTTCACCTTTTTTTCAAATCCTCCGAAACCGTGAAAAATGCCACCCTATAGCATGTGCTCCGAGACCATGGACTATAGCCTGTCGCTTTTCAGTGATTTTCACCTTTTTTTCAAATCCTCCGAAACCGTGAAAAATGCCACCCTGTAGCATGTGCTCCGAGACCATGGACTATAGCCTGTCGCTTTTCAGTGATTTTCACCTTTTGTTCAAATCCTCCGAAACCGTGAAAAATGCCACCCTATAGCATGTGCTCCGAGACCATGGACTATAGCCTGTCGATTTTCAGTGATTTTCACCTTTTGTTCAAATCCTCCTAAACCGTGAAAAATGCCACACTATAGCATGTGCTCCGAGACCATGGACTATAGCCTGTCGCTTTTCAGTGATTTTCACCTTTTTTTCAAATCCTCCGAAACCGTGAAAAATGCCACCCTGTAGCATGTGCTCCGAGACCATGGACTATAGCCTGTCGCTTTTCAGTGATTTTCACCTTTTTTTCAAATCCTCCGAAACCATGAAAAATGCCACCCTGTAGCATGTGCTCCGAGACCATGGACTATAGCCTGTCGCTTTGCAGTGATTTTCACCTTTTTTTCAAATCCTCCGAAACCGTGAAAAATGCCACCCTGTAGCATGTGCTCCGAGACCATGGACTATAGCCTGTCGCTTTTCAGTGATTTTCACCTTTTTTTCAAATCCTCCGAAACCGTGAAAAATGCCACCCTATAGCATGTGCTCCGAGACCATGGACTATAGCCTGTCGCTTTTCAGTGATTTTCACCTTTTTTTCAAATCCTCCGAAACCGTGAAAAATGCCACCCTGTAGCATGTGCTCCGAGACCATGGACTATAGCCTGTCGCTTTTCAGTGATTTTCACCTTTTTTTCAAATCCTCCGAAACCGTGAAAAATGCCACCCTGTAGCATGTGCTCCGAGACCATGGACTATAGCCTGTCGATTTTCAGTGATTTTCACCTTTTGTTCAAATCCTCCGAAACCGTGAAAAATGCCACCCTGTAGCATGTGCTCCGAGACCATGGACTATAGCCTGTCGCTTTTCAGTGATTTTCACCTTTTTTTCAAATCCTCCGAAACCATGAAAAATGCCACCCTGTAGCATGTGCTCCGAGACCATGGACTATAGCCTGTCGCTTTTCAGTGATTTTCACCTTTTTTTCAAATCCTCCGAAACCGTGAAAAATGCCACCCTGTAGCATGTGCTCCGAGACCATGGACTATAGCCTGTCGATTTTCAGTGATTTTCACCTTTTGTTCAAATCCTCCGAAACCGTGAAAAATGCCACCCTGTAGCATGTGCTCCGAGACCATGGACTATAGCCTGTCGCTTTTCAGTGATTTTCACCTTTTTTTCAAATCCTCCGAAACCGTGAAAAATGCCACCCTATAGCATGTGCTCCGAGACCATGGACTATAGCCTGTCGCTTTTCAGTGATTTTCACCTTTTTTTCAAATCCTCCGAAACCGTGAAAAATGCCACCCTATAGCATGTGCTCCGAGACCATGGACTATAGCCTGTCGATTTTCAGTGATTTTCACCTTTTGTTCAAATCCTCCTAAACCGTGAAAAATGCCACACTATAGCATGTGCTCCGAGACCATGGACTATAGCCTGTCGCTTTTCAGTGATTTTCACCTTTTTTTCAAATCCTCCGAAACCGTGAAAAATGCCACCCTGTAGCATGTGCTCCGAGACCATGGACTATAGCCTGTCGCTTTTCAGTGATTTTCACCTTTTTTTCAAATCCTCCGAAACCATGAAAAATGCCACCCTGTAGCATGTGCTCCGAGACCATGGACTATAGCCTGTCGCTTTGCAGTGATTTTCACCTTTTTTTCAAATCCTCCGAAACCGTGAAAAATGCCACCCTGTAGCATGTGCTCCGAGACCATGGACTATAGCCTGTCGCTTTTCAGTGATTTTCACCTTTTTTTCAAATCCTCCGAAACCGTGAAAAATGCCACCCTATAGCATGTGCTCCGAGACCATGGACTATAGCCTGTCGCTTTTCAGTGATTTTCACCTTTTTTTCAAATCCTCCGAAACCGTGAAAAATGCCACCCTGTAGCATGTGCTCCGAGACCATGGACTATAGCCTGTCGCTTTTCAGTGATTTTCACCTTTTTTTCAAATCCTCCGAAACCGTGAAAAATGCCACCCTGTAGCATGTGCTCCGAGACCATGGACTATAGCCTGTCGATTTTCAGTGATTTTCACCTTTTGTTCAAATCCTCCGAAACCGTGAAAAATGCCACCCTGTAGCATGTGCTCCGAGACCATGGACTATAGCCTGTCGCTTTTCAGTGATTTTCACCTTTTTTTCAAATCCTCCGAAACCATGAAAAATGCCACCCTGTAGCATGTGCTCCGAGACCATGGACTATAGCCTGTCGCTTTTCAGTGATTTTCACCTTTTTTTCAAATCCTCCGAAACCGTGAAAAATGCCACCCTGTAGCATGTGCTCCGAGACCATGGACTATAGCCTGTCGATTTTCAGTGATTTTCACCTTTTGTTCAAATCCTCCGAAACCGTGAAAAATGCCACCCTGTAGCATGTGCTCCGAGACCATGGACTATAGCCTGTCGCTTTTCAGTGATTTTCACCTTTTTTTCAAATCCTCCGAAACCGTGAAAAATGCCACCCTATAGCATGTGCTCCGAGACCATGGACTATAGCCTGTCGCTTTTCAGTGATTTTCACCTTTTTTTCAAATCCTCCGAAACCGTGAAAAATGCCACCCTGTAGCATGTGCTCCGAGACCATGGACTATAGCCTGTCGCTTTTCAGTGATTTTCACCTTTTTTTCAAATCCTCCGAAACCGTGAAAAATGCCACCCTGTAGCATGTGCTCCGAGACCATGGACTATAGCCTGTCGATTTTCAGTGATTTTCACCTTTTGTTCAAATCCTCCGAAACCGTGAAAAATGCCACCCTGTAGCATGTGCTCCGAGACCATGGACTATAGCCTGTCGCTTTTCAGTGATTTTCACCTTTTTTTCAAATCCTCCGAAACCATGAAAAATGCCACCCTGTAGCATGTGCTCCGAGACCATGGACTATAGCCTGTCGCTTTTCAGTGATTTTCACCTTTTTTTCAAATCCTCCGAAACCGTGAAAAATGCCACCCTGTAGCATGTGCTCCGAGACCATGGACTATAGCCTGTCGATTTTCAGTGATTTTCACCTTTTGTTCAAATCCTCCGAAACCGTGAAAAATGCCACCCTGTAGCATGTGCTCCGAGACCATGGACTATAGCCTGTCGCTTTTCAGTGATTTTCACCTTTTTTTCAAATCCTCCGAAACCATGAAAAATGCCACCCTGTAGCATGTGCTCCGAGACCATGGACTATAGCCTGTCGCTTTTCAGTGATTTTCACCTTTTTTTCAAATCCTCCGAAACCGTGAAAAATGCCACCCTATAGCATGTGTTCCGAGACCATGGACTATAGCCTGTCGCTTTTCAGTGATTTTCACCTTTTTTTCAAATCCTCCGAAACCGTGAAAAATGCCACCCTGTAGCATGTGCTCCGAGACCATGGACTATAGCCTGTCGCTTTTCAGTGATTTTCACCTTTTGTTCAAATCCTCCGAAACCGTGAAAAATGCCACCCTATAGCATGTGCTCCGAGACCATGGACTATAGCCTGTCGATTTTCAGTGATTTTCACCTTTTGTTCAAATCCTCCTAAACCGTGAAAAATGCCACACTATAGCATGTGCTCCGAGACCATGGACTATAGCCTGTCGCTTTTCAGTGATTTTCACCTTTTTTTCAAATCCTCCGAAACCATGAAAAATGCCACCCTGTAGCATGTGCTCCGAGACCATGGACTATACCCTGTCGCTTTGCAGTGATTTTCACCTTTTTTTCAAATCCTCCGAAACCGTGAAAATGCCACCCTGTAGCATGTGCTCCGAGACCATGGACTATAGCCTGTCGCTTTTCAGTGATTTTCACCTTTTTTTCAAATCCTCCGAAACCGTGAAAAATGCCACCCTATAGCATGTGCTCCGAGACCATGGACTATAGCCTGTCGCTTTTCAGTGATTTTCACCTTTTTTTCAAATCCTCCGAAACCGTGAAAAATGCCACCCTATAGCATGTGCTCCGAGACCATGGACTATAGCCTGTCGCTTTTCAGTGATTTTCACCTTTTTTTCAAATCCTCCGAAACCGTGAAAAATGCCACCCTATAGCATGTGCTCCGAGACCATGGACTATAGCCTGTCGATTTTCAGTGATTTTCACCTTTTGTTCAAATCCTCCTAAACCGTGAAAAATGCCACACTATAGCATGTGCTCCGAGACCATGGACTATAGCCTGTCGCTTTTCAGTGATTTTCACCTTTTTTTCAAATCCTCCGAAACCATGAAAAATGCCACCCTGTAGCATGTGCTCCGAGACCATGGACTATAGCCTGTCGCTTTGCAGTGATTTTCACCTTTTTTTCAAATCCTCCGAAACCGTGAAAATGCCACCCTGTAGCATGTGCTCCGAGACCATGGACTATAGCCTGTCGCTTTTCAGTGATTTTCACCTTTTTTTCAAATCCTCCGAAACCGTGAAAAATGCCACCCTATAGCATGTGCTCCGAGACCATGGACTATAGCCTGTCGCTTTTCAGTGATTTTCACCTTTTTTTCAAATCCTCCGAAACCGTGAAAAATGCCACCCTGTAGCATGTGCTCCGAGACCATGGACTATAGCCTGTCGCTTTTCAGTGATTTTCACCTTTTTTTCAAATCCTCCGAAACCGTGAAAAATGCCACCCTGTAGCATGTGCTCCGAGACCATGGACTATAGCCTGTCGATTTTCAGTGATTTTCACCTTTTGTTCAAATCCTCCGAAACCGTGAAAAATGCCACCCTGTAGCATGTGCTCCGAGACCATGGACTATAGCCTGTCGCTTTTCAGTGATTTTCACCTTTTTTTCAAATCCTCCGAAACCATGAAAAATGCCACCCTGTAGCATGTGCTCCGAGACCATGGACTATAGCCTGTCGCTTTTCAGTGATTTTCACCTTTTTTTCAAATCCTCCGAAACCGTGAAAAATGCCACCCTATAGCATGTGCTCCGAGACCATGGACTATAGCCTGTCGCTTTTCAGTGATTTTCACCTTTTTTTCAAATCCTCCGAAACCGTGAAAAATGCCACCCTGTAGCATGTGCTCCGAGACCATGGACTATAGCCTGTCGCTTTTCAGTGATTTTCACCTTTTGTTCAAATCCTCCGAAACCGTGAAAAATGCCACCCTATAGCATGTGCTCCGAGACCATGGACTATAGCCTGTCGATTTTCAGTGATTTTCACCTTTTGTTCAAATCCTCCTAAACCGTGAAAAATGCCACACTATAGCATGTGCTCCGAGACCATGGACTATAGCCTGTCGCTTTTCAGTGATTTTCACCTTTTTTTCAAATCCTCCGAAACCGTGAAAAATGCCACCCTGTAGCATGTGCTCCGAGACCATGGACTATAGCCTGTCGCTTTTCAGTGATTTTCACCTTTTTTTCAAATCCTCCGAAACCATGAAAAATGCCACCCTGTAGCATGTGCTCCGAGACCATGGACTATAGCCTGTCGCTTTGCAGTGATTTTCACCTTTTTTTCAAATCCTCCGAAACCGTGAAAAATGCCACCCTGTAGCATGTGCTCCGAGACCATGGACTATAGCCTGTCGCTTTTCAGTGATTTTCACCTTTTTTTCAAATCCTCCGAAACCGTGAAAAATGCCACCCTATAGCATGTGCTCCGAGACCATGGACTATAGCCTGTCGCTTTTCAGTGATTTTCACCTTTTTTTCAAATCCTCCGAAACCGTGAAAAATGCCACCCTGTAGCATGTGCTCCGAGACCATGGACTATAGCCTGTCGCTTTTCAGTGATTTTCACCTTTTTTTCAAATCCTCCGAAACCGTGAAAAATGCCACCCTGTAGCATGTGCTCCGAGACCATGGACTATAGCCTGTCGATTTTCAGTGATTTTCACCTTTTGTTCAAATCCTCCGAAACCGTGAAAAATGCCACCCTGTAGCATGTGCTCCGAGACCATGGACTATAGCCTGTCGCTTTTCAGTGATTTTCACCTTTTTTTCAAATCCTCCGAAACCATGAAAAATGCCACCCTGTAGCATGTGCTCCGAGACCATGGACTATAGCCTGTCGCTTTTCAGTGATTTTCACCTTTTTTTCAAATCCTCCGAAACCGTGAAAAATGCCACCCTGTAGCATGTGCTCCGAGACCATGGACTATAGCCTGTCGATTTTCAGTGATTTTCACCTTTTGTTCAAATCCTCCGAAACCGTGAAAAATGCCACCCTGTAGCATGTGCTCCGAGACCATGGACTATAGCCTGTCGCTTTTCAGTGATTTTCACCTTTTTTTCAAATCCTCCGAAACCATGAAAAATGCCACCCTGTAGCATGTGCTCCGAGACCATGGACTATAGCCTGTCGCTTTTCAGTGATTTTCACCTTTTTTTCAAATCCTCCGAAACCGTGAAAAATGCCACCCTATAGCATGTGTTCCGAGACCATGGACTATAGCCTGTCGCTTTTCAGTGATTTTCACCTTTTTTTCAAATCCTCCGAAACCGTGAAAAATGCCACCCTGTAGCATGTGCTCCGAGACCATGGACTATAGCCTGTCGCTTTTCAGTGATTTTCACCTTTTGTTCAAATCCTCCGAAACCGTGAAAAATGCCACCCTATAGCATGTGCTCCGAGACCATGGACTATAGCCTGTCGATTTTCAGTGATTTTCACCTTTTGTTCAAATCCTCCTAAACCGTGAAAAATGCCACACTATAGCATGTGCTCCGAGACCATGGACTATAGCCTGTCGCTTTTCAGTGATTTTCACCTTTTTTTCAAATCCTCCGAAACCATGAAAAATGCCACCCTGTAGCATGTGCTCCGAGACCATGGACTATAGCCTGTCGCTTTGCAGTGATTTTCACCTTTTTTTCAAATCCTCCGAAACCGTGAAAATGCCACCCTGTAGCATGTGCTCCGAGACCATGGACTATAGCCTGTCGCTTTTCAGTGATTTTCACCTTTTTTTCAAATCCTCCGAAACCGTGAAAAATGCCACCCTATAGCATGTGCTCCGAGACCATGGACTATAGCCTGTCGCTTTTCAGTGATTTTCACCTTTTTTTCAAATCCTCCGAAACCGTGAAAAATGCCACCCTATAGCATGTGCTCCGAGACCATGGACTATAGCCTGTCGCTTTTCAGTGATTTTCACCTTTTTTTCAAATCCTCCGAAACCGTGAAAAATGCCACCCTGTAGCATGTGCTCCGAGACCATGGACTATAGCCTGTCGCTTTTCAGTGATTTTCACCTTTTGTTCAAATCCTCCGAAACCGTGAAAAATGCCACCCTATAGCATGTGCTCCGAGACCATGGACTATAGCCTGTCGATTTTCAGTGATTTTCACCTTTTGTTCAAATCCTCCTAAACCGTGAAAAATGCCACACTATAGCATGTGCTCCGAGACCATGGACTATAGCCTGTCGCTTTTCAGTGATTTTCACCTTTTTTTCAAATCCTCCGAAACCATGAAAAATGCCACCCTGTAGCATGTGCTCCGAGACCATGGACTATAGCCTGTCGCTTTGCAGTGATTTTCACCTTTTTTTCAAATCCTCCGAAACCGTGAAAATGCCACCCTGTAGCATGTGCTCCGAGACCATGGACTATAGCCTGTCGCTTTTCAGTGATTTTCACCTTTTTTTCAAATCCTCCGAAACCGTGAAAAATGCCACCCTATAGCATGTGCTCCGAGACCATGGACTATAGCCTGTCGCTTTTCAGTGATTTTCACCTTTTTTTCAAATCCTCCGAAACCGTGAAAAATGCCACCCTGTAGCATGTGCTCTGAGACCATGGACTATAGCCTGTCGCTTTTCAGTGATTTTCACCTTTTTTTCAAATCCTCCGAAACCGTGAAAAATGCCACCCTGTAGCATGTGCTCCGAGACCATGGACTATAGCCTGTCGATTTTCAGTGATTTTCACCTTTTGTTCAAATCCTCCGAAACCGTGAAAAATGCCACCCTGTAGCATGTGCTCCGAGACCATGGACTATAGCCTGTCGCTTTTCAGTGATTTTCACCTTTTTTTCAAATCCTCCGAAACCATGAAAAATGCCACCCTGTAGCATGTGCTCCGAGACCATGGACTATAGCCTGTCGCTTTTCAGTGATTTTCACCTTTTTTTCAAATCCTCCGAAACCGTGAAAAATGCCACCCTATAGCATGTGCTCCGAGACCATGGACTATAGCCTGTCGCTTTTCAGTGATTTTCACCTTTTTTTCAAATCCTCCGAAACCGTGAAAAATGCCACCCTGTAGCATGTGCTCCGAGACCATGGACTATAGCCTGTCGCTTTTCAGTGATTTTCACCTTTTGTTCAAATCCTCCGAAACCGTGAAAAATGCCACCCTATAGCATGTGCTCCGAGACCATGGACTATAGCCTGTCGATTTTCAGTGATTTTCACCTTTTGTTCAAATCCTCCTAAACCGTGAAAAATGCCACACTATAGCATGTGCTCCGAGACCATGGACTATAGCCTGTCGCTTTTCAGTGATTTTCACCTTTTTTTCAAATCCTCCGAAACCGTGAAAAATGCCACCCTGTAGCATGTGCTCCGAGACCATGGACTATAGCCTGTCGCTTTTCAGTGATTTTCACCTTTTTTTCAAATCCTCCGAAACCATGAAAAATGCCACCCTGTAGCATGTGCTCCGAGACCATGGACTATAGCCTGTCGCTTTGCAGTGATTTTCACCTTTTTTTCAAATCCTCCGAAACCGTGAAAAATGCCACCCTGTAGCATGTGCTCCGAGACCATGGACTATAGCCTGTCGCTTTTCAGTGATTTTCACCTTTTTTTCAAATCCTCCGAAACCGTGAAAAATGCCACCCTATAGCATGTGCTCCGAGACCATGGACTATAGCCTGTCGCTTTTCAGTGATTTTCACCTTTTTTTCAAATCCTCCGAAACCGTGAAAAATGCCACCCTGTAGCATGTGCTCCGAGACCATGGACTATAGCCTGTCGCTTTTCAGTGATTTTCACCTTTTTTTCAAATCCTCCGAAACCGTGAAAAATGCCACCCTGTAGCATGTGCTCCGAGACCATGGACTATAGCCTGTCGATTTTCAGTGATTTTCACCTTTTGTTCAAATCCTCCGAAACCGTGAAAAATGCCACCCTGTAGCATGTGCTCCGAGACCATGGACTATAGCCTGTCGCTTTTCAGTGATTTTCACCTTTTTTTCAAATCCTCCGAAACCATGAAAAATGCCACCCTGTAGCATGTGCTCCGAGACCATGGACTATAGCCTGTCGCTTTTCAGTGATTTTCACCTTTTTTTCAAATCCTCCGAAACCGTGAAAAATGCCACCCTATAGCATGTGCTCCGAGACCATGGACTATAGCCTGTCGCTTTTCAGTGATTTTCACCTTTTGTTCAAATCCTCCGAAACCGTGAAAAACGCCACCCTATAGCATGTGCTCCGAGACCATGGACTATAGCCTGTCGATTTTCAGTGATTTTCACCTTTTGTTCAAATCCTCCTAAACCGTGAAAAACGCCACACTATAGCATGTGCTCCGAGACCATGGACTATAGCCTGTCGCTTTTCAGTGATTTTCACCTTTTTTTCAAATCCTCCGAAACCGTGAAAAATGCCACCCTGTAGCATGTGCTCCGAGACCATGGACTATAGCCTGTCGCTTTTCAGTGATTTTCACCTTTTTTTCAAATCCTCCGAAACCATGAAAAATGCCACCCTGTAGCATGTGCTCCGAGACCATGGACTATAGCCTGTCGCTTTGCAGTGATTTTCACCTTTTTTTCAAATCCTCCGAAACCGTGAAAAATGCCACCCTGTAGCATGTGCTCCGAGACCATGGACTATAGCCTGTCGCTTTTCAGTGATTTTCACCTTTTTTTCAAATCCTCCGAAACCGTGAAAAATGCCACCCTGTAGCATGTGCTCCGAGACCATGGACTATAGCCTGTCGCTTTTCAGTGATTTTCACCTTTTTTTCAAATCCTCCTAAACCGTGAAAAATGCCACCCTATAGCATGTGCTCCGAGACCATGGACTATAGCCTGTCGCTTTTCAGTGATTTTCACCTTTTTTTCAAATCCTCCGAAACCGTGAAAAATGCCACCCTGTAGCATGTGCTCCGAGACCATGGACTATAGCCTGTCGCTTTTCAGTGATTTTCACCTTTTTTTTCAAATCCTCCGAAACCATGAAAAATGCCACCCTGTAGCATGTGCTCCGAGACCATGGACTATAGCCTGTCGCTTTGCAGTGATTTTCACCTTTTTTTCAAATCCTCCGAAACCGTGAAAAATGCCACCCTGTAGCATGTGCTCCGAGACCATGGACTATAGCCTGTCGCTTTTCAGTGATTTTCACCTTTTTTTCAAATCCTCCGAAACCATGAAAAATGCCACCCTGTAGCATGTGCTCCGAGACCATGGACTATAGCCTGTCGCTTTGCAGTGATTTTCACCTTTTTTTCAAATCCTCCGAAACCGTGAAAAATGCCACCCTGTAGCATGTGCTCCGAGACCATGGACTATAGCCTGTCGCTTTTCAGTGATTTTCACCTTTTGTTCAAATCCTCCGAAACCGTGAAAAATGCCACCCTGTAGCATGTGCTCCGAGACCATGGACTATAGCCTGTCGCTTTTCAGTGATTTTCACCTTTTTTTCAAATCCTCCGAAACCATGAAAAATGCCACCCTGTAGCATGTGCTCCGAGACCATGGACTATAGCCTGTCGCTTTTCAGTGATTTTCACCTTTTTTTCAAATCCTCCGAAACCGTGAAAAATGCCACCCTATAGCATGTGCTCCGAGACCATGGACTATAGCCTGTCGCTTTTCAGTGATTTTCACCTTTTGTTCAAATCCTCCGAAACCGTGAAAAACGCCACCCTATAGCATGTGCTCCGAGACCATGGACTATAGCCTGTCGCTTTTCAGTGATTTTCACCTTTTTTTCAAATCCTCCGAAACCGTGAAAAATGCCACCCTGTAGCATGTGCTCCGAGACCATGGACTATAGCCTGTCGCTTTTCAGTGATTTTCACCTTTTTTTCAAATCCTCCGAAACCATGAAAAATGCCACCCTGTAGCATGTGCTCCGAGACCATGGACTATAGCCTGTCGCTTTGCAGTGATTTTCACCTTTTTTTCAAATCCTCCGAAACCGTGAAAAATGCCACCCTGTAGCATGTGCTCCGAGACCATGGACTATAGCCTGTCGCTTTTCAGTGATTTTCACCTTTTTTTCAAATCCTCCGAAACCGTGAAAAATGCCACCCTGTAGCATGTGCTCCGAGACCATGGACTATAGCCTGTCGCTTTTCAGTGATTTTCACCTTTTTTTCAAATCCTCCTAAACCGTGAAAAATGCCACCCTATAGCATGTGCTCCGAGACCATGGACTATAGCCTGTCGCTTTTCAGTGATTTTCACCTTTTTTTCAAATCCTCCGAAACCGTGAAAAATGCCACCCTGTAGCATGTGCTCCGAGACCATGGACTATAGCCTGTCGCTTTTCAGTGATTTTCACCTTTTTTTTCAAATCCTCCGAAACCATGAAAAATGCCACCCTGTAGCATGTGCTCCGAGACCATGGACTATAGCCTGTCGCTTTGCAGTGATTTTCACCTTTTTTTCAAATCCTCCGAAACCGTGAAAAATGCCACCCTGTAGCATGTGCTCCGAGACCATGGACTATAGCCTGTCGCTTTTCAGTGATTTTCACCTTTTTTTCAAATCCTCCGAAACCATGAAAAATGCCACCCTGTAGCATGTGCTCCGAGACCATGGACTATAGCCTGTCGCTTTGCAGTGATTTTCAACTTTTTTTCAAATCCTCCGAAACCGTGAAAAATGCCACCCTGTAGCATGTGCTCCGAGACCATGGACTATAGCCTGTCGCTTTTCAGTGATTTTCACCTTTTTTTCAAATCCTCCGAAACCATGAAAAATGCCACCCTGTAGCATGTGCTCCGAGACCATGGACTATAGCCTGTCGCTTTTCAGTGATTTTCACCTTTTTTTCAAATCCTCCGAAACCGTGAAAAATGCCACCCTATAGCATGTGCTCCGAGACCATGGACTATAGCCTGTCGCTTTTCAGTGATTTTCACCTTTTGTTCAAATCCTCCGAAACCGTGAAAAACGCCACCCTATAGCATGTGCTCCGAGACCATGGACTATAGCCTGTCGCTTTTCAGTGATTTTCACCTTTTTTTCAAATCCTCCGAAACCGTGAAAAATGCCACCCTGTAGCATGTGCTCCGAGACCATGGACTATAGCCTGTCGCTTTTCAGTGATTTTCACCTTTTTTTCAAATCCTCCGAAACCATGAAAAATGCCACCCTGTAGCATGTGCTCCGAGACCATGGACTATAGCCTGTCGCTTTGCAGTGATTTTCACCTTTTTTTCAAATCCTCCGAAACCGTGAAAAATGCCACCCTGTAGCATGTGCTCCGAGACCATGGACTATAGCCTGTCGCTTTTCAGTGATTTTCACCTTTTTTTCAAATCCTCCGAAACCGTGAAAAATGCCACCCTGTAGCATGTGCTCCGAGACCATGGACTATAGCCTGTCGCTTTTCAGTGATTTTCACCTTTTTTTCAAATCCTCCTAAACCGTGAAAAATGCCACCCTATAGCATGTGCTCCGAGACCATGGACTATAGCCTGTCGCTTTTCAGTGATTTTCACCTTTTTTTCAAATCCTCCGAAACCATGAAAAATGCCACCCTGTAGCATGTGCTCCGAGACCATGGACTATAGCCTGTCGCTTTTCAGTGATTTTCACCTTTTTTTCAAATCCTCCGAAACCGTGAAAAATGCCACCCTATAGCATGTGTTCCGAGACCATGGACTATAGCCTGTCGCTTTTCAGTGATTTTCACCTTTTTTTCAAATCCTCCGAAACCGTGAAAAATGCCACCCTGTAGCATGTGCTCCGAGACCATGGACTATAGCCTGTCGCTTTTCAGTGATTTTCACCTTTTGTTCAAATCCTCCGAAACCGTGAAAAATGCCACCCTATAGCATGTGCTCCGAGACCATGGACTATAGCCTGTCGATTTTCAGTGATTTTCACCTTTTGTTCAAATCCTCCTAAACCGTGAAAAATGCCACACTATAGCATGTGCTCCGAGACCATGGACTATAGCCTGTCGCTTTTCAGTGATTTTCACCTTTTTTTCAAATCCTCCGAAACCATGAAAAATGCCACCCTGTAGCATGTGCTCCGAGACCATGGACTATACCCTGTCGCTTTGCAGTGATTTTCACCTTTTTTTCAAATCCTCCGAAACCGTGAAAATGCCACCCTGTAGCATGTGCTCCGAGACCATGGACTATAGCCTGTCGCTTTTCAGTGATTTTCACCTTTTTTTCAAATCCTCCGAAACCGTGAAAAATGCCACCCTATAGCATGTGCTCCGAGACCATGGACTATAGCCTGTCGCTTTTCAGTGATTTTCACCTTTTTTTCAAATCCTCCGAAACCGTGAAAAATGCCACCCTATAGCATGTGCTCCGAGACCATGGACTATAGCCTGTCGCTTTTCAGTGATTTTCACCTTTTTTTCAAATCCTCCGAAACCGTGAAAAATGCCACCCTATAGCATGTGCTCCGAGACCATGGACTATAGCCTGTCGATTTTCAGTGATTTTCACCTTTTGTTCAAATCCTCCTAAACCGTGAAAAATGCCACACTATAGCATGTGCTCCGAGACCATGGACTATAGCCTGTCGCTTTTCAGTGATTTTCACCTTTTTTTCAAATCCTCCGAAACCATGAAAAATGCCACCCTGTAGCATGTGCTCCGAGACCATGGACTATAGCCTGTCGCTTTGCAGTGATTTTCACCTTTTTTTCAAATCCTCCGAAACCGTGAAAATGCCACCCTGTAGCATGTGCTCCGAGACCATGGACTATAGCCTGTCGCTTTTCAGTGATTTTCACCTTTTTTTCAAATCCTCCGAAACCGTGAAAAATGCCACCCTATAGCATGTGCTCCGAGACCATGGACTATAGCCTGTCGCTTTTCAGTGATTTTCACCTTTTTTTCAAATCCTCCGAAACCGTGAAAAATGCCACCCTGTAGCATGTGCTCCGAGACCATGGACTATAGCCTGTCGCTTTTCAGTGATTTTCACCTTTTTTTCAAATCCTCCGAAACCGTGAAAAATGCCACCCTGTAGCATGTGCTCCGAGACCATGGACTATAGCCTGTCGATTTTCAGTGATTTTCACCTTTTGTTCAAATCCTCCGAAACCGTGAAAAATGCCACCCTGTAGCATGTGCTCCGAGACCATGGACTATAGCCTGTCGCTTTTCAGTGATTTTCACCTTTTTTTCAAATCCTCCGAAACCATGAAAAATGCCACCCTGTAGCATGTGCTCCGAGACCATGGACTATAGCCTGTCGCTTTTCAGTGATTTTCACCTTTTTTTCAAATCCTCCGAAACCGTGAAAAATGCCACCCTATAGCATGTGCTCCGAGACCATGGACTATAGCCTGTCGCTTTTCAGTGATTTTCACCTTTTTTTCAAATCCTCCGAAACCGTGAAAAATGCCACCCTGTAGCATGTGCTCCGAGACCATGGACTATAGCCTGTCGCTTTTCAGTGATTTTCACCTTTTGTTCAAATCCTCCGAAACCGTGAAAAATGCCACCCTATAGCATGTGCTCCGAGACCATGGACTATAGCCTGTCGATTTTCAGTGATTTTCACCTTTTGTTCAAATCCTCCTAAACCGTGAAAAATGCCACACTATAGCATGTGCTCCGAGACCATGGACTATAGCCTGTCGCTTTTCAGTGATTTTCACCTTTTTTTCAAATCCTCCGAAACCGTGAAAAATGCCACCCTGTAGCATGTGCTCCGAGACCATGGACTATAGCCTGTCGCTTTTCAGTGATTTTCACCTTTTTTTCAAATCCTCCGAAACCATGAAAAATGCCACCCTGTAGCATGTGCTCCGAGACCATGGACTATAGCCTGTCGCTTTGCAGTGATTTTCACCTTTTTTTCAAATCCTCCGAAACCGTGAAAAATGCCACCCTGTAGCATGTGCTCCGAGACCATGGACTATAGCCTGTCGCTTTTCAGTGATTTTCACCTTTTTTTCAAATCCTCCGAAACCGTGAAAAATGCCACCCTATAGCATGTGCTCCGAGACCATGGACTATAGCCTGTCGCTTTTCAGTGATTTTCACCTTTTTTTCAAATCCTCCGAAACCGTGAAAAATGCCACCCTGTAGCATGTGCTCCGAGACCATGGACTATAGCCTGTCGCTTTTCAGTGATTTTCACCTTTTTTTCAAATCCTCCGAAACCGTGAAAAATGCCACCCTGTAGCATGTGCTCCGAGACCATGGACTATAGCCTGTCGATTTTCAGTGATTTTCACCTTTTGTTCAAATCCTCCGAAACCGTGAAAAATGCCACCCTGTAGCATGTGCTCCGAGACCATGGACTATAGCCTGTCGCTTTTCAGTGATTTTCACCTTTTTTTCAAATCCTCCGAAACCATGAAAAATGCCACCCTGTAGCATGTGCTCCGAGACCATGGACTATAGCCTGTCGCTTTTCAGTGATTTTCACCTTTTTTTCAAATCCTCCGAAACCGTGAAAAATGCCACCCTGTAGCATGTGCTCCGAGACCATGGACTATAGCCTGTCGATTTTCAGTGATTTTCACCTTTTGTTCAAATCCTCCGAAACCGTGAAAAATGCCACCCTGTAGCATGTGCTCCGAGACCATGGACTATAGCCTGTCGCTTTTCAGTGATTTTCACCTTTTTTTCAAATCCTCCGAAACCGTGAAAAATGCCACCCTATAGCATGTGTTCCGAGACCATGGACTATAGCCTGTCGCTTTTCAGTGATTTTCACCTTTTTTTCAAATCCTCCGAAACCGTGAAAAATGCCACCCTGTAGCATGTGCTCCGAGACCATGGACTATAGCCTGTCGCTTTTCAGTGATTTTCACCTTTTGTTCAAATCCTCCGAAACCGTGAAAAATGCCACCCTATAGCATGTGCTCCGAGACCATGGACTATAGCCTGTCGATTTTCAGTGATTTTCACCTTTTGTTCAAATCCTCCTAAACCGTGAAAAATGCCACACTATAGCATGTGCTCCGAGACCATGGACTATAGCCTGTCGCTTTTCAGTGATTTTCACCTTTTTTTCAAATCCTCCGAAACCATGAAAAATGCCACCCTGTAGCATGTGCTCCGAGACCATGGACTATAGCCTGTCGCTTTGCAGTGATTTTCACCTTTTTTTCAAATCCTCCGAAACCGTGAAAATGCCACCCTGTAGCATGTGCTCCGAGACCATGGACTATAGCCTGTCGCTTTTCAGTGATTTTCACCTTTTTTTCAAATCCTCCGAAACCGTGAAAAATGCCACCCTATAGCATGTGCTCCGAGACCATGGACTATAGCCTGTCGCTTTTCAGTGATTTTCACCTTTTTTTCAAATCCTCCGAAACCGTGAAAAATGCCACCCTATAGCATGTGCTCCGAGACCATGGACTATAGCCTGTCGCTTTTCAGTGATTTTCACCTTTTTTTCAAATCCTCCGAAACCGTGAAAAATGCCACCCTGTAGCATGTGCTCCGAGACCATGGACTATAGCCTGTCGCTTTTCAGTGATTTTCACCTTTTGTTCAAATCCTCCGAAACCGTGAAAAATGCCACCCTATAGCATGTGCTCCGAGACCATGGACTATAGCCTGTCGATTTTCAGTGATTTTCACCTTTTGTTCAAATCCTCCTAAACCGTGAAAAATGCCACACTATAGCATGTGCTCCGAGACCATGGACTATAGCCTGTCGCTTTTCAGTGATTTTCACCTTTTTTTCAAATCCTCCGAAACCATGAAAAATGCCACCCTGTAGCATGTGCTCCGAGACCATGGACTATAGCCTGTCGCTTTGCAGTGATTTTCACCTTTTTTTCAAATCCTCCGAAACCGTGAAAATGCCACCCTGTAGCATGTGCTCCGAGACCATGGACTATAGCCTGTCGCTTTTCAGTGATTTTCACCTTTTTTTCAAATCCTCCGAAACCGTGAAAAATGCCACCCTATAGCATGTGCTCCGAGACCATGGACTATAGCCTGTCGCTTTTCAGTGATTTTCACCTTTTTTTCAAATCCTCCGAAACCGTGAAAAATGCCACCCTGTAGCATGTGCTCTGAGACCATGGACTATAGCCTGTCGCTTTTCAGTGATTTTCACCTTTTTTTCAAATCCTCCGAAACCGTGAAAAATGCCACCCTGTAGCATGTGCTCCGAGACCATGGACTATAGCCTGTCGATTTTCAGTGATTTTCACCTTTTGTTCAAATCCTCCGAAACCGTGAAAAATGCCACCCTGTAGCATGTGCTCCGAGACCATGGACTATAGCCTGTCGCTTTTCAGTGATTTTCACCTTTTTTTCAAATCCTCCGAAACCATGAAAAATGCCACCCTGTAGCATGTGCTCCGAGACCATGGACTATAGCCTGTCGCTTTTCAGTGATTTTCACCTTTTTTTCAAATCCTCCGAAACCGTGAAAAATGCCACCCTATAGCATGTGCTCCGAGACCATGGACTATAGCCTGTCGCTTTTCAGTGATTTTCACCTTTTTTTCAAATCCTCCGAAACCGTGAAAAATGCCACCCTGTAGCATGTGCTCCGAGACCATGGACTATAGCCTGTCGCTTTTCAGTGATTTTCACCTTTTGTTCAAATCCTCCGAAACCGTGAAAAATGCCACCCTATAGCATGTGCTCCGAGACCATGGACTATAGCCTGTCGATTTTCAGTGATTTTCACCTTTTGTTCAAATCCTCCTAAACCGTGAAAAATGCCACACTATAGCATGTGCTCCGAGACCATGGACTATAGCCTGTCGCTTTTCAGTGATTTTCACCTTTTTTTCAAATCCTCCGAAACCGTGAAAAATGCCACCCTGTAGCATGTGCTCCGAGACCATGGACTATAGCCTGTCGCTTTTCAGTGATTTTCACCTTTTTTTCAAATCCTCCGAAACCATGAAAAATGCCACCCTGTAGCATGTGCTCCGAGACCATGGACTATAGCCTGTCGCTTTGCAGTGATTTTCACCTTTTTTTCAAATCCTCCGAAACCGTGAAAAATGCCACCCTGTAGCATGTGCTCCGAGACCATGGACTATAGCCTGTCGCTTTTCAGTGATTTTCACCTTTTTTTCAAATCCTCCGAAACCGTGAAAAATGCCACCCTATAGCATGTGCTCCGAGACCATGGACTATAGCCTGTCGCTTTTCAGTGATTTTCACCTTTTTTTCAAATCCTCCGAAACCGTGAAAAATGCCACCCTGTAGCATGTGCTCCGAGACCATGGACTATAGCCTGTCGCTTTTCAGTGATTTTCACCTTTTTTTCAAATCCTCCGAAACCGTGAAAAATGCCACCCTGTAGCATGTGCTCCGAGACCATGGACTATAGCCTGTCGATTTTCAGTGATTTTCACCTTTTGTTCAAATCCTCCGAAACCGTGAAAAATGCCACCCTGTAGCATGTGCTCCGAGACCATGGACTATAGCCTGTCGCTTTTCAGTGATTTTCACCTTTTTTTCAAATCCTCCGAAACCATGAAAAATGCCACCCTGTAGCATGTGCTCCGAGACCATGGACTATAGCCTGTCGCTTTTCAGTGATTTTCACCTTTTTTTCAAATCCTCCGAAACCGTGAAAAATGCCACCCTATAGCATGTGCTCCGAGACCATGGACTATAGCCTGTCGCTTTTCAGTGATTTTCACCTTTTGTTCAAATCCTCCGAAACCGTGAAAAACGCCACCCTATAGCATGTGCTCCGAGACCATGGACTATAGCCTGTCGATTTTCAGTGATTTTCACCTTTTGTTCAAATCCTCCTAAACCGTGAAAAACGCCACACTATAGCATGTGCTCCGAGACCATGGACTATAGCCTGTCGCTTTTCAGTGATTTTCACCTTTTTTTCAAATCCTCCGAAACCGTGAAAAATGCCACCCTGTAGCATGTGCTCCGAGACCATGGACTATAGCCTGTCGCTTTTCAGTGATTTTCACCTTTTTTTCAAATCCTCCGAAACCATGAAAAATGCCACCCTGTAGCATGTGCTCCGAGACCATGGACTATAGCCTGTCGCTTTGCAGTGATTTTCACCTTTTTTTCAAATCCTCCGAAACCGTGAAAAATGCCACCCTGTAGCATGTGCTCCGAGACCATGGACTATAGCCTGTCGCTTTTCAGTGATTTTCACCTTTTTTTCAAATCCTCCGAAACCGTGAAAAATGCCACCCTGTAGCATGTGCTCCGAGACCATGGACTATAGCCTGTCGCTTTTCAGTGATTTTCACCTTTTTTTCAAATCCTCCTAAACCGTGAAAAATGCCACCCTATAGCATGTGCTCCGAGACCATGGACTATAGCCTGTCGCTTTTCAGTGATTTTCACCTTTTTTTCAAATCCTCCGAAACCGTGAAAAATGCCACCCTGTAGCATGTGCTCCGAGACCATGGACTATAGCCTGTCGCTTTTCAGTGATTTTCACCTTTTTTTTCAAATCCTCCGAAACCATGAAAAATGCCACCCTGTAGCATGTGCTCCGAGACCATGGACTATAGCCTGTCGCTTTGCAGTGATTTTCACCTTTTTTTCAAATCCTCCGAAACCGTGAAAAATGCCACCCTGTAGCATGTGCTCCGAGACCATGGACTATAGCCTGTCGCTTTTCAGTGATTTTCACCTTTTTTTCAAATCCTCCGAAACCATGAAAAATGCCACCCTGTAGCATGTGCTCCGAGACCATGGACTATAGCCTGTCGCTTTGCAGTGATTTTCACCTTTTTTTCAAATCCTCCGAAACCGTGAAAAATGCCACCCTGTAGCATGTGCTCCGAGACCATGGACTATAGCCTGTCGCTTTTCAGTGATTTTCACCTTTTGTTCAAATCCTCCGAAACCGTGAAAAATGCCACCCTGTAGCATGTGCTCCGAGACCATGGACTATAGCCTGTCGCTTTTCAGTGATTTTCACCTTTTTTTCAAATCCTCCGAAACCATGAAAAATGCCACCCTGTAGCATGTGCTCCGAGACCATGGACTATAGCCTGTCGCTTTTCAGTGATTTTCACCTTTTTTTCAAATCCTCCGAAACCGTGAAAAATGCCACCCTATAGCATGTGCTCCGAGACCATGGACTATAGCCTGTCGCTTTTCAGTGATTTTCACCTTTTGTTCAAATCCTCCGAAACCGTGAAAAACGCCACCCTATAGCATGTGCTCCGAGACCATGGACTATAGCCTGTCGCTTTTCAGTGATTTTCACCTTTTTTTCAAATCCTCCGAAACCGTGAAAAATGCCACCCTGTAGCATGTGCTCCGAGACCATGGACTATAGCCTGTCGCTTTTCAGTGATTTTCACCTTTTTTTCAAATCCTCCGAAACCATGAAAAATGCCACCCTGTAGCATGTGCTCCGAGACCATGGACTATAGCCTGTCGCTTTGCAGTGATTTTCACCTTTTTTTCAAATCCTCCGAAACCGTGAAAAATGCCACCCTGTAGCATGTGCTCCGAGACCATGGACTATAGCCTGTCGCTTTTCAGTGATTTTCACCTTTTTTTCAAATCCTCCGAAACCGTGAAAAATGCCACCCTGTAGCATGTGCTCCGAGACCATGGACTATAGCCTGTCGCTTTTCAGTGATTTTCACCTTTTTTTCAAATCCTCCTAAACCGTGAAAAATGCCACCCTATAGCATGTGCTCCGAGACCATGGACTATAGCCTGTCGCTTTTCAGTGATTTTCACCTTTTTTTCAAATCCTCCGAAACCGTGAAAAATGCCACCCTGTAGCATGTGCTCCGAGACCATGGACTATAGCCTGTCGCTTTTCAGTGATTTTCACCTTTTTTTTCAAATCCTCCGAAACCATGAAAAATGCCACCCTGTAGCATGTGCTCCGAGACCATGGACTATAGCCTGTCGCTTTGCAGTGATTTTCACCTTTTTTTCAAATCCTCCGAAACCGTGAAAAATGCCACCCTGTAGCATGTGCTCCGAGACCATGGACTATAGCCTGTCGCTTTTCAGTGATTTTCACCTTTTTTTCAAATCCTCCGAAACCATGAAAAATGCCACCCTGTAGCATGTGCTCCGAGACCATGGACTATAGCCTGTCGCTTTGCAGTGATTTTCAACTTTTTTTCAAATCCTCCGAAACCGTGAAAAATGCCACCCTGTAGCATGTGCTCCGAGACCATGGACTATAGCCTGTCGCTTTTCAGTGATTTTCACCTTTTTTTCAAATCCTCCGAAACCATGAAAAATGCCACCCTGTAGCATGTGCTCCGAGACCATGGACTATAGCCTGTCGCTTTTCAGTGATTTTCACCTTTTTTTCAAATCCTCCGAAACCGTGAAAAATGCCACCCTATAGCATGTGCTCCGAGACCATGGACTATAGCCTGTCGCTTTTCAGTGATTTTCACCTTTTGTTCAAATCCTCCGAAACCGTGAAAAACGCCACCCTATAGCATGTGCTCCGAGACCATGGACTATAGCCTGTCGCTTTTCAGTGATTTTCACCTTTTTTTCAAATCCTCCGAAACCGTGAAAAATGCCACCCTGTAGCATGTGCTCCGAGACCATGGACTATAGCCTGTCGCTTTTCAGTGATTTTCACCTTTTTTTCAAATCCTCCGAAACCATGAAAAATGCCACCCTGTAGCATGTGCTCCGAGACCATGGACTATAGCCTGTCGCTTTGCAGTGATTTTCACCTTTTTTTCAAATCCTCCGAAACCGTGAAAAATGCCACCCTGTAGCATGTGCTCCGAGACCATGGACTATAGCCTGTCGCTTTTCAGTGATTTTCACCTTTTTTTCAAATCCTCCGAAACCGTGAAAAATGCCACCCTGTAGCATGTGCTCCGAGACCATGGACTATAGCCTGTCGCTTTTCAGTGATTTTCACCTTTTTTTCAAATCCTCCTAAACCGTGAAAAATGCCACCCTATAGCATGTGCTCCGAGACCATGGACTATAGCCTGTCGCTTTTCAGTGATTTTCACCTTTTTTTCAAATCCTCCGAAACCGTGAAAAATGCCACCCTGTAGCATGTGCTCCGAGACCATGGACTATAGCCTGTCGCTTTTCAGTGATTTTCACCTTTTTTTTCAAATCCTCCGAAACCATGAAAAATGCCACCCTGTAGCATGTGCTCCGAGACCATGGACTATAGCCTGTCGCTTTGCAGTGATTTTCACCTTTTTTTCAAATCCTCCGAAACCGTGAAAAATGCCACCCTGTAGCATGTGCTCCGAGACCATGGACTATAGCCTGTCGCTTTTCAGTGATTTTCACCTTTTTTTCAAATCCTCCGAAACCATGAAAAATGCCACCCTGTAGCATGTGCTCCGAGACCATGGACTATAGCCTGTCGCTTTGCAGTGATTTTCACCTTTTTTTCAAATCCTCCGAAACCGTGAAAAATGCCACCCTGTAGCATGTGCTCCGAGACCATGGACTATAGCCTGTCGCTTTTCAGTGATTTTCACCTTTTTTTCAAATCCTCCGAAACCGTGAAAAATGCCACCCTATAGCATGTGCTCCGAGACCATGGACTATAGCCTGTCGCTTTTCAGTGATTTTCACCTTTTTTTCAAATCCTCCGAAACCGTGAAAAATGCCACCCTGTAGCATGTGCTCCGAGACCATGGACTATAGCCTGTCGCTTTTCAGTGATTTTCACCTTTTTTTCAAATCCTCCGAAACCGTGAAAAATGCCACCCTGTAGCATGTGCTCCGAGACCATGGACTATAGCCTGTCGCTTTTCAGTGATTTTCACCTTTTTTTCAAATCCTCCGAAACCGTGAAAAATGCCACCCTGTAGCATGTGCTCCGAGACCATGGACTATAGCCTGTCGCTTTTCAGTGATTTTCACCTTTTTTTCAAATCCTCCGAAATCGTGAAAAATGCCACCCTGTAGCATGTGCTCCAAAACCATGGACTATACCCTGTCGCTTTTCAGTGATTTTCACCTTTTTTTCAAATCCTCCGAAACCGTGAAAAATGCCACCCTGTAGCATGTGCTCCGAGACCATGGACTATAGCCTGTCGCTTTTCAGTGATTTTCACCTTTTTTCAAATCCTCCGAAACCGTGAAAAATGCCACCCTGTAGCATGTGCTCCGAGACCATGGACTAGAGACCAGCGGGTGGCGGATTTAGCCGCGGTTGCCGCGGGTGAACCGCAGTTTAGGGTGGATTAGGGTCAATTCAATTTATTATAAATTAATATAGGATAAACCGCGGGTGAAATAATGCGGGAAATAAAGTAATGGCATAATAAAGTATATAAATATGCTTATTATAGCTTTTAAAACGCACACAATCTCGGCGTGCGTGCGTTAGTAGTAGTATTTTAATTTAATCATTTTCCATGATCTGGCACAAATTAGCCGCCTATGAAGTTGGGTCCTGTTGCACAACAACAACAACAGTGGTCTCCTACAGGCAGCTACGCTAAAGTTGCTAACAGGCAGCTAGTGAGACTGAGAGAAACTTAAAACTAAGTAAAACAGAAGGGAGGAATATACGTTCGGTGTGGGACTGGGAGTGATTAAGTTCTTTACCCTGCCGCCGATGACCGCTGGATATGCTGTATGAAAATACGTCGCGAAAACGTGGACGGCGTGTTACCATGGAAATGGATATATACAACCACTACGTAACATTGGTGAACTGTCGAGAGAGTGGTGAGTGACATTGTTTGTACAAGTAGTATAAATAGCCGATCTACAAGCTCACAACGCGTCGCAGCGTCGCGTTGTGAGCTTGTAGATTGGCTATACTGTATACGCTGGGCGCTTCCCTGCGCAGCGGATTGCGGGTGGTGCGGATTAATAAATTGGATTAATTAATAAATTGCGGTCGGATAACGGGCGGATTATAATTATGCACATGCGGATTCGGGTGACAAAAAAGCTCATCCGCTGTTCTCTACCATGGACTATAGCCTGTTGCTTTTCAGTGATTTTCACCTTTTTTTCAAATCCTCCGAAACCGTGAAAAATGCCACCCTGTAGCATGTGCTCCGAGACCATGGACTATAGCCTGTCGCTTTTCAGTGATTTTCACCTTTTTTTCAAATCCTCCGAAACCGTGAAAAATGCCACCCTGTATGTAGCATGTGCTCCGAGACCATGGACTATAGCCTGTCGCTTTTCAGTGATTTTCACCTTTTTTCAAATCCTCCGAAACCGTGAAAAATGCCACCCTATAGCATGTGCTCCGAGACCATGGACTATAGCCTGTCGCTTTTCAGTGATTTTCACCTTTTTTTCAAATCCTCCGAAACCGTGAAAAATGCCACCCTGTAGCATGTGCTCCGAGACCATGGACTATAGCCTGTCGCTTTTCAGTGATTTTCACCTTTTTTCAAATCCTCCGAAACCGTGAAAAATGCCACCCTATAGCATGTGCTCCGAGACCATGGACTATAGCCTGTCGCTTTTCCGTGATTTTCACCTTTTTTCAAATCCTCCGAAATCGTGAAAAATGGCACCCTATAGCATGCGCTCCGAGACGATGGACTATAGCCTGTCGCTTTTCCGATATTTTCACCTTTTTTTTAAATCCTCCGAAATCGTGAAAATGGCACCCTATAGCATGCCCTCCGACACCATGGACTATAGCCTGTCGCTTTTCCTATATTTTCACCTTTTTTTTAAATCCTCCGAAATCGTGAAAATGGCACCCTATAGCATGCCCTCCGACACCATGGACTATAGCCTGTCGCTTTCCCTATATTTTCACCTTTTTTCCCAATTCTCCGAAATCGTGAAAAATGGCACCCTATAGAATGCCCTCGGACACCATGGACTATAGCCTTTCGCTTTTCCGATATTTTCACCTTTTTTTCAAATCCTCTGAAATTGTAAAAAATCACACCCGTGTGAACTGAGTGGTGTAAGGTCTTATATAGACTGATCAGCTGTGGTCTGACGTAATTAAATCACACCCTTGTGAACTGGGTGACCATAGCAACCATGCTCATTTTTTGGTACGAACAGACAGACAGACACGTAAACTAACAAAGCCAGTTGTAGGAGTGGTTTACACCACTCAAAAATGACATACTATAGTATTCCCTCCGACACCATGGACTATAGCCTTTCGCTTTTCCTTGATTTTCACCTTTTTTAAATCCTCCGAAATCGTGAAAAACGACATACTTTAGTATGCCCTCCGAGACCATGAACTATAGCCTTTCGCTTTTCCGATATTTTCACCTTTTTTTCAAATCCTCCAAAATCGTGAAAAATGGCACCCTATAGCATGCGCTCCGAGACGATGGACTATAGCCTTTCGCTTTCCTATATTTTCACCTTTTTTTCAAATCCTCTGAAATTGTACAAAACGACATACTATAGTATTCCCTCCGACACCATGGACTATAGCCTTTCGCTTTTCCGCGATTTTCACATTTTTTCAAATCCTCAACAACGATGAAGAATCACGCACTATAGCGCACCGTTCAATGACCATGACCAATATCAATGACCTTGAGCAGTATAAATGACCTTCATAAGACTAGTAAATGACCTTCACCAGTATCAGTGGAACACTTTGCAGATAGTAAGATGATAATTCAAGCTTTTGGTACAGCTGCAATGTTGGTGAGTTTGAGGGGTGGCGGCGGTGGTTCAGGGGTAGAGTGGCTGGATGGTAACCGCAAGGTTGCCAGTTCGAACCCTGTGGGCTCCCCCAGAGTTAGTGTCAAAGTGTCCTTGAGCAAGACACTGCTCCTGATGTGCTGGTTGGTACCTTGCATGGTTTCCTCCGACATCGGTGTGTGAATGGGTGAATGTAATGCACAATCTATGTAAAGCGCCTTGGATAAAGGCGCTATATAAATGCACCATTTACCATTTTACCATTTTGATACCATATTTAATACAATTAAATAGGACTTCTGTTTGGATGAATGGGCTGTCTATGGGAAGTTGCACCTAGGTAGCACCTTGCTGGCAAGATGGCAGCCGTGTAAAAGACCTGTATGTGCCTGTCTAGTTCTAGTGAACAGAAATAATAAATAAATAGTAAGTTGGTAACCCAACTGTGGGGAGTGCAAACACAGTAAAGAACCTGGGGGCTATCTATGAAAAGGCAACACAATGAACAGGAGAAAAAAAAGGAACCATGTAAATACAACATTGAGCAGAGCACTGCAGGGAGTTGAACCCCATTCCGGTAAACCAGAAGTACCACAACCAGTGCCTTAGTTTTAGTTTTGTTGTACAGGTCCATTCGTTGAAATGTAAATTTCAACAGTAAAGTAATTTTACAATTTACATTGTAGGCAATAATTATTAACGGTATATAAAGAAGAAAAACACAGAAGCACAAAACTAAAAAAATTCTCCCCAGGCCAAAGGCATGGGGAGAGAGTATGTTTTGCACTCCGTCCGTGTGTGAGTGTGTCCGTCAGTTTGTTAACAGCTAAGGCCAAGCAAAAAAAAACATTGGTCTCCGATTTGCTGTAATTTTTGGGCTGAGTAGGTAGGGAATTTATTTTATTTTATTTTTTTATTTTATTTTTCGTGGGAAGGATGGGTAGCAAGGAATTTATTTTATTTTATTTTATTTTTTTATTAATTTTTTTCCCCCATCGGCAATAATGGATAGGCTTATTTTTTAATAAATTCAATATGTGCCTGAGTTACCATCTTTTAAATAATTCTAATTCTAAAGTACACTGTAGGCTACTTACAAAAGAGTGTCAGAACTAGAAAAAGTGCCCCTCGGGGCACAGGTCTCCACCAGGGCAGGTCAGGTTATGGCCTCCTGGTGGCGCTATAATAGGCCAATGTGAAAAGGGTGCCATTTCTTCATACGCCTTTGATGGCAATTGGATGATTTGAGGCATTTTGTTCCAAAAATGTGTTTTGCAAAAATCAACCTGTTGGTGGCGCTATAACAGGCCAATGTGAAAAGGGTGGGATATATTCCTCAGCCTAGTAAGAAAATGTTTGAAAGATTTCACGTAAATTGCACGCTGCGTTCATGATTTGAGGCTTTTATTCAAAACGGGGCAATCTTGCAAACTGTGAAAGCCAATTATAGCCAATTAGGATGGAATATGAAATATCGGACAGATCCGACTTGCGCACATGACCATAGAGATACTGTGTAACGATTTGTGAGATTTTTGGACAGAATCTGGAGGAATATCAAAAAATGTGTTTTACAAAAGTCGGCCTCCTGGTGGCGCTATAAAAGGCAGATGCAGAAAATGCAGGTCAAAGGTTTGTCCTTGGCCTCTAGGGAGTGTGTATGCAACGTTTCACGCAGATCGGTGCAGTTTTAGGTAAAACATGTGAAAAGCTGCCTCATGGTGGCGCTATAACAGGTCGTTCTGGAAAATGTGGGGCAGAGGTTCATCGTTGGCATCCAGGGAGTGTGTGTGCAAAGTTTGGCATCGACCGGGTTAACGGTGCCGGAGATTAGCTGGTAACAGACGGACGGAAGGACACACACACACACACACACACACACACACACACACACACACACACACACACACACACACACACACACACACACACACACACACACACACACACACACACACACACACACACACACACGGACGGAGTGCAAAACATACTCTCTCCCCATGCCTTCGGCCTGGTGGAGACAAACATAACACTGTATGCCTACAGCATTTGAAAACTTTGAATAGAATGTCCACACACTGGTTGAATACTTAGTAATACTAAGTAATGCTGATGTTTAACAATAATTCAACTCTTGAGAGTGGAAAATGGAACCAAATGGACCCATAAGGGTCCACTTGGTTTCATTTTACACTCAAGAGTTAAAGATCTACTGGTATAGGGGTTCATTTAAACCAACTCTCCATTATTTAGCTGGGGACCACCTGGAACCCCCTCAAGGACCACTGGTGGTCCCCGGACCACTGGTTGAGAACCACTGAATGAAAGGAATGATAGACAGTATGTAGAGCACAGGCTGGGGCTGACAGAGCCAGACTCAGTGGACTGGTAATGGTATTAGCAGAGGGGGGTGAGAGAACTCCCTCAAGGACCACCTGGGTCACTGGTTCAGAACCACTGACTTTTTAAGTTTGTAATACACCGTACAGGCGCGCGCAGCGCGCGCACGCACACACACACACACACACACACCCCCCCCCCCCCCCCTCACTCTCTCCCGCACGCACGTCAGTATGTTGTTAGCGTTAGCAGTCAACATTAGCATGAGTGTAGCTTCAAGCTTTCATAACTAACTGCTATCTTTGTCAAACAAAACTGTCGGAGCTTTTGTTTTTGACCAATGCCCACTTCAAAGATCATCTGATCTTACACGTGGAGCAAATTAATTAATAATGAGCTACTGACAGTGTTGGGTAAAAGACAACTAGCTCCGCGATGAGTAGACTCAGAGAGCAGGCAGCCCTGCCTGCTTGCTGCACTGCTGGCTGCTGCTGAATGATCAGAGCGGAGAGAGAGAGAGGGAGGCATGCACTCTTTCAAACTTCACCGTGCGTTGTTAATCGCGCGTCAATGAAATTGACGCCGTTAAAAGGAAAATCTTCAAGTAATAAAGCTGAAACATGATAGTGTTTTGAAGCAGAGAGCTACTGACTATCTGGTTTGACTCGGTCGAATTTTGACTTTCTTTTTCTTTTTTTCTTTTTTTTCCACCAAATGCCAATAAAATAATTTGGGTCGCGCATATTTAATAGAGTCGGTCGGAAACCGGAGACCAATCTTTATTTTTGCTCGGCCTAATTTCCGGCACCATTAACCCGGTCGATGGCAAAATTTGCACACACAATCCCTGGATGCCAACGATGAACCTCTGCCCCAAATTTTCCAGAACGGCCTGTTATAGCACCACCAGGAGGCCGAGGCTTTCAAAGTTTGCAGGATTTGCCCGTTTTGAACAAAAAGCCTCAAATCATGAACGCAGCGTGCAATTTACGTGAAATCTTTCACAGACTTTCCTACTAGGCTGAGGAATATATTCCACCCTTTTCACATTGGCCTATAATAGCGCCACCAGGAGGCCATAACTTGACCTGCACTGGTGGAGATCGACCTGTGCTCCGAGTGGCACTTTTTCTAGTTTGCTATGATTTTTTAAACTTTCTCTTGCCGACCTCCAACATTTCATTCGATGATTATTAAAAAACAGTGTTGGACCTGTAAGGATCCATTTGGTTACACGTGCGTGCACGTGTGTGTGTGTGCACGCTTCGATAACCAGTGTTGGACCTGTAAGGGTCCATTTGATTACATGTGTTACACTCAGACATACAGACATGGACCAAATGGTCAATTTGGTTACACTAGACCTGTACGTGCCCGTCGGCCACGATATGTGACTAAATTTGACTGAGGGACTGCCATTGGATTTTTTCGTTTTTTTTTCACGTCATATGAAAGCAGGGAATCGTAGCTTCAAATTGACATATTGGTTGTTCAGTTTGACCCACCAGTTTTGGAGATATGGCTTATAGAGTAATGTCTTGCAGAAAAATGCGAGTTGAGAAAACCGGCTTGAAAGGTTCACTGCTGTGGTCTCTAACATTACACCTAGCTACATGTTTGGGCATTTATTTCATATTTACATGTTGATTTCAGCTCTGACACTTATTTCAGACATGCTCTAGTATGTGAAGAGTCTGCCTGTGCTATTAACTCATTTAAAAAAACAAACAAAAAAAAAAGTTTTTCTCCTCTGGTGAAAAGCGGTAATTTGCGCGATGGCAGTCTCCCAGTCAAATCTGGTCACATATATACTCTCAGAGTTACAGACCTGTAAGGGTCCATTTGGTTACATGTGTGTTACACTCTCAGAGTTAAAGACCTGTACGTGTCCATTTGGTTACATGTGTTACACTCTCAGAGTTAGACATGTAATGGATGGTCCATTTGGTTACATGTGTTACACTCTCATGTGCATGTGGTGTGTGTGTGTGGCACTGTGTGCCACTGCCTGTGCCTTGAATAGCACAGTGCGCTGGCCTGATAGACTCCAGAATCTCAATCTCACCTGCTGTGCTCAATCTGGCTAATGACTCAAACCAGGAAGCCTGCATGAACGAAGCCTCTAGTCTAGTCCTAGTCAAGCAGTGGCAGCGGTGGCCGAACGGATAGCGGCGCGGTCTAGATACCGGAAGGTTCCCAGTTCGAATCAGCCGTCCGACACGTTAAAATTACCACCGCTGAAATGCCCTTGAACAAGGCATCAACCACTACGATGAAATGTGTTCTATGAGCAGGGCCTGGCTGGAAACAAGTTCTTGAGCTTAGCCCAGATACCCTGGGTAAATATAGATTTCATTTCATTTCATTTCATTTCATTTCATTTCATTTCATTTCATTTCAAGCTACATAAGGAAGAAGCACAAACACAACACGCACAATGCCACAGCCTTTGAATAAGAAGAGGACCTCAAAAGTGTGGAAACACTTTGAGCAGTTACCTGAAGATAATAAAAAAGTGAGATGCAAGATCTGCGATAAAGTAATGCCATACCACTCGACAACAAGCCAACCACAATCAGCCAGCCCTCAAACCAAACCCTAAGACCTAGAAGAACTCGAAACTGCAATGGGAAAGTTGAAACCCAGAAAAGCAGCAGGGATTGATGATATACTGTCAGCACCGGGGACCTAACACAAAGACCTGGCTTGTGGGGATGCTGAACACATGCATGGCACAGAAAACCATCCCTTCTGTCTGGAGAAAGGCCAAAGTGGTTGCAATCCCCAAACCTGGCAAAGACCCATCATCCCCAAAGAGCTACCGACCCATTTCCCTCCTCTGCATCACCTACAAGCACTATGAGAGGCTGCTACTCCAACGCCTCATGCCACTCAAACACTAAGCTGACTAAAGACCAAGCTGGTTTCCGTCCCGGCCGCTCCTGTGCTGGACAGAGCTCAACCTCACCCAACACATTGAGGATGGGTT
Source organism: Electrona antarctica (assembly GCF_951216825.1). NCBI lineage: Eukaryota > Metazoa > Chordata > Actinopteri > Myctophiformes > Myctophidae > Electrona > Electrona antarctica. Next base: position 4,990,091 of record NC_136798.1, on the reverse strand, counting down.
TGAGGGAAAACAAATAACTGGAGCAGCATTCAGAGATCTCTCTGCTGCCTATGACACTGTCCAACACAGCACAATGGTCAGGAAAAGCCTCCTCAACAACAGGCGCTTCTATGTCCAGTTAAATGGAAAGCCCAAAAGAACGGCCTCACACACAGAGAGCCAGGCCTCTCTCGCGGCCTGGCTCTCTGTCTGCCTGGCCCGGTCTGCCCCGCCTTGCCTTGCCTTGCAGCAACAGAACCAGCCGGCCTGGCAAGCCAGCCAGCTCAGAATCTGAGCCCAGAGAACGCAGGCAGGCAAGCACGAAGTCAGGCGAGCCAGTTTCAGACAGGCAGGCCAGGACAGACAGTTTGTGGCAGACCGAGGCAAGCAGGCAAGGCACAGTTAAGCAACAAAGTGCAGGCAGGGGGACTATCCGGCCTAAGGCTGCGCTGCAAGGGTTGGATCCTGGCTTGCTGCAAATGCTGGTCTGGGCTGGCTGGCTGTTGGCTGCACAGGCTGTCTGGGCACCCTGAGTCTGGGCTTGTAAAAGTTTTCGCTGCGCTGGCTTGCTGGGCTCGCATTCTGAGCTGGCTGGCTTGCCAGGCCGGCTAGTTCTGTTGCTGCAAGGCAAGGCGGGGCAGACCGGGCCAGGCAGACAGAGAGCCAGGCCGCGAGAGAGGCCTGGCTGAGATGACTGAGCAAGGCTGGCTGCAATGGCTGGTTGCAAGGGCTGATGTGCGCTGGCTTGGCAGCCTGACTTTCTACACTGGCTGACTGGCGGGGCTGGCTGGCTGCGTTGGCTGACTGGGCGGGCTTGCTGGCTAGCTGGGCTCCCTGAGGGAAGCTTTGGGATGGATCTCTAGGGGCCTCGGCTTGTGTTGAGCCTTCCAACGGCGTCTACCTTGATCTCCGTCCTAAGAAAGAAAGCCAGAAAAAGAAAGACACACACAAACCCAACTATGCAGCTGTCCTTGAAAGTGCCCTCCAAGAAATGTCAAGCTACTACAATACAACCACCTGAAACCCAACCCATCAAAAACCCAACTATGCAGCTTCCACCTGAGGAACCGAGACGCGAAAAAATAACTGAGCGTCATTTGGGATGGTCACAAACTCTCCAACCATACACACACCATGTAACTTGGAGTTACACTGGACAGGACTCTCCTTCAAAAAACACCTGGAGAAGACAAAAGCCAAGGTCAACACCCACAATAAAATCCTGTGAAAACTAGTGAACTCCAAGTGGGGCGCAGACCCACAAACAATCCGTGCAACTGCCATGGCCCTGTCTTTCTCTACAGCAGAGTATGCCTGCTCAAGCTGGAGCCGATCACGTCACACCAAATTGGTCGACATAGCCCTAAATGGACACCTGTCGCATCATCACGGGATGCGTCAAGACAACACCTGTCCCGTGCCTTTATGCGCTAGCCGGCACCTCCCCCCCACTCATCAGCCGACTGTGTATCGCTCAAGATGAATGGAGAACACAGGAGATAGACAGTGAAGTTGGGGATGAACGAAGGAAAGTCTGGAATGAAATGATAGAGAACACCTCACACACACATAGTTTCCTTTCGTGGCTGTTTACATTCGAGGGTCGCCGGTCCTCTCGAACGGAACAGTTTAACGTCATGCCCAGGACGAAAAGATATAGAGAACACCAACATGACAAATAACAGCAGGAAGGCATGGGCCACAATCCACCGTCTTGGCAAAGACCACACAACCCATAATTCACAACGGTCACAGCAAACTCTGTTGCATCACAACTTGTGGCCAACAGTCGTAACCAACACCGCCGCCGACCCACAGGAGAATACCATCGCACAGTGGTATCAGACGAACCACAATCAGCCAGCCCTCAAACCCTTCGGCCTAGAAGAACTCGAAACTGCAATGGGAAAGTTGAAACCCGGAAAAGCAGCAGGGATTGATGACATACTGGCAGAAATTATACAGCACCTGGAACGTAACGCAAAGACCTGGCTCGTGGGGATGCTGAACACATGCATGGCACAGAAAACCATCCCTTCTGTCTGGAGAAAGGCCAAAGTGGTTACAAGCCACAAACCATCATCCCCAAAGAGCTACCGACCCATTTCCCTCCTCTGCATCACCTACAAGCTCTATGAGAGGCTGCTACTCCAACGCCTCATGCCACTCATAGACACCAAGCTGACTAAAGACCAAGCTGGTTTTCGTCCCGGCCGTTCCTGTGCTGGACAGAGCTCAACCTCACCCAACACATTGAGGATGGGTTTGAGGGAAAACAAATAACTGGAGCAGCATTCATAGATCTCTCTGCTGCCTACAACACTGTCCAACACCGCACAATGGTCAGGAAACTACTGGACATGACTGGTGACCTGGACCTGTATCAAGTCATCAAAAGCCTCCTCAACAACAGGCGCTTCTATGTCCAGTTAAATGACCAACAAACGACCAACCACTACCCACAGAATGCCAGCGTTTAATCTACGCCGACGACCTCTGCATTACCACCCAACAAGCAGACTTCCAGAAGATTGAGTCACCCACAGTGTTGTAACTAACGCCCTTACATCACGTTACGTTACCTAACGGCGCTACTTTTTGCAGTAACTTGTAACGGAGGCTTTACATTTCCCTATTCCATAACGGCCTTATAGTTATTGTCCGAGCGTTACCCGCGTTATAGCGTTATTATGTCAACGTATGATCCAAGTGAAAAGTTTCCCCATACAGCGCTGTGAGTCTGTCATACAGGCTGTGCTGACTGCTGCTGAGAGAGCTGTGTTGTACTGTGTTGACAGTTTTGTTTGTGCTCTCATACTAGCCTCTGAGCCCACATGGCTACGCACCCTAACTGAACAAAGCATGTCGCAGAAGAGGTCATTGATTGGCTAACGTAGGGCCAGATTTCAGGGTAAGCCAATCAGAGACAGTCTGACAGAGTAGGGCGGGTCTTACTCGTGTATGGCTGTGGCAGAGCCATATGTAAACACACACACAAACCCTTCCTCTCTCACTCACACACGGAGTCAGAGAGAGGGCCACTGCACTGAGGGAGGAGGAAGGATTATAGGCTACTAACCTTGTAACCATAAAAAGCTTTGCTGTTTTCATCTTCAATTAACCAAAATAAAATCCACACGTGAGAGGGACAGAGTCACAGAGAGCAGTGGTAGAACTACGTTAGCCAAGCTAGCTGCTGCCTGCTAACGTTGCAAACAACAGCTGTAACAAGTTGTCTATTGATTGCCTGTCGTGTGTGTGTGTGTGCGTGTGTGTGTGTGTGTGCGCGCCAGCCAACTGAAGGACAACCTTTTTCCCCCCATCTTGACCAGCCTAATATGATTATTGCATTTTGGCTATATGCAATAACTAACTGCAAGCCAGTGAGGAATGAACCAATCAGTAGCATTGTCAGTCTTAATTTCTAGTTCATATTAATTTAGTTGCCAATAATTTTACTGTTGGCCAGTGTTTTGAGACATATTGTCTTTTATTGCTATAAAATGAATGGTAAAAACAAATTCTACATGCATTAAAAGTGGCCAGTGATCTTGAAAGTGGCAAATTTCAGTGGTGGAGTAAAAACAACAAGGTCACATGGCTTTGGAGAGTTTGGGCAGCAGATCTACAAGCTCTCAACATGTCATGCTGCAATGTGCTGTGGGCTTGTAGATCACCAATTTTGATAAACTAGAACGGTGCCCATAGAGCCTCTACAGCCCATTGGGCACTGGTCTACTTGGAACGATGCAAGTTGGAAATTAATGCCCCACCCAGATATTATGTCTGTCTCCCTTTTATGCCCATATATGGAGTTCTTTGTAAGGCATGCCCAAATAGGGAGTATATGCAGCCAGCTTGTGGAGTTCTGTCTTCTGTGTCAGGCATGCCCAAATATGGAGTGCTGTGAGGTCAGAACAGGCCAGCTCCATATATGGATGCTGGGCATTTGCCCGGTCAAGAGCCCGGGCAGAGGCCGTTTTGGGGCGGTTCTGGACAATTACACACACACACACACACACACACACACACACACACACACACACACACACACACACACACACACACACACACACACACACACACACACACACACACACACACACACACACACACACACACACACACACACTTGGTGCATTCATAGATAGATAGATAGATAGATAGATAGATAGATAGATAGATAGATAGATAGATAGATAGATAGATAGATAGATAGATAGATAGATAGATATTGAAAAAAGTATATATATATGCTGCTACAGTACATGTTTGCACTTGAATAAAAAAAAAAGCTGCATTTGATGGAGGGGGGAAGTGTTACTGAAACGATGTTGGTGCTTCTTGCACTTCCTTTTTTTTTTTACTTAAATTCATATCGGCTCATAATATCGGCTATCGGCTTTTTGATTGTCCACTAATCGGTGATCGGATATATCGGCCAAAAACCATATCGGTCGATCACTACTCAAAATCTCTGTCTGAACATGTTTTATTGTTCCACTACATTTCATAATGTTAGGAGGGAGTTGTCTTTTCTCTTACTGTGCGACAGAACAAAAAACCTTCTTTTAAAATCGTTTTTTATATTATTATTTTTTAAAGTAAAGTAAAGTAACTTTAAAAGTTACTTTCATAAAGTAAAGTAAAGTAAAGTAACTTATCTAAAAAAAGTTACTTTTTTAGATAAGTAACTATAACTACTGTATAACTCTTTACTTTTTAAAAGTAACTTGAACAACACTGGTCACCCATCAAAAACCCAACTATGCAGCTTCCACCTGAGGAACCGAGACGCGAAAAAAGAACTGAGCGTCACTTGGGATGGTCAAAAACCTAACCATACCCACCCCATGTAACTTGGAGTTACACTGGACAGAACACTCTCCTTCAAGAAACAACTGGAGAACACAAAAGCCACGGTCAACACCCACACCCGTAAAATAAGTGTTTACACACCTCATTCAAGTTGCAGGCAGGCAGGCAGGCAGGCAGGCAGGCAGGACCAGACAGGCAAGCATGCAGGCAAGCAAGCAAGCAGGCCGAGGCAGGCATGCAGGTAGGCCGGCCGAGAGCTAGGCCTCGAGAGAGGCCTGGCTGAGCTGACTAACCCTAACCCTTGGCTGCAATGCGCTGGCTTGGCAGCCTGACTTTCTACACTGGCTGGCTGCGTTGGCTGACTGAGCGGGCTTGCTGGCTAGAGCCTTCCAACGGCGTCTACCGTGATCTCCGTCCTAAGAAAGAAAGACAGAAAAACACATAAATTCAGAACGACTTAAACCCTCTATATTTAATAAAACAATTCTGGACAGGAATCCTGTATTGCAGGGGTGCCCAAAAGGTACATCGTGATCTACCAGTAGATCACAAAGGCTGTGCAGGTAGACCACATGGCATGCCCCTGTATATAATCTATCACTTGAATTAAGGTGACTTGATTGATTGACATAAAAAAGGCCTGTCAGCTCAAATGTTGTACACAAACGTCAGTAGCATTACAAAGTTATTGTGACAGTAATAATTGCTATAGTGTGTGTTCAGTAACAGTGTTAAATAGATATTGTGACAGTAATCATTGCTATAGAGTGTGTGTTCAGTAACAGTGTTAAATAGCTCTATATTGTGACAGTAATCATTGCTATAGTGTGTGTTCAGTAACAGGAATATTCCTGTCTCTCCAGCTCTTTAATAAATAGTAAAGGGTTAAAAAAAATCAGGTAGGTGACAAAACTTCAGCCAATCAGGAGCAAGTAGCTATTTATGAGCTTAATGTTCCAGTTCTGATTTTGTCTGTTACATTACAATTCCACTTGTTTAATCTGTATCCTGACTGCGTTCCTGATGCAATGATTACGGTCACACTATAGAGCTATTTAACACTGTTACTGAAGTGAACACACACTATAGCAATACAGAGCAATTTAATTTAGGTAACCAAATGGACCCCAATAGTAGATCTTTACACTCAACAGTTGAATTGTTGTTAAGCAACTGCTTAATTTCCAAAAAACTACAATGTAGAAGATTGCTACTTATGATCGTTTGTACATTGCTGATGGTTTTTATATATATTACTGCAGCAGAGTGGTTAAGGACTGCGCCGCTAACATGAGGACCTGGGTTCCGTTCGCGCCAATTACAAAAATATCTTTTGTTTGCTTCCCGTCAATTTCACAGAATGTTTGTCCTTTCACCAACCAAACAATACTCTTTTCACATCTAGTCGATTATTTATTCAGCATTTGAGCCACGGACCACCATTTGGTGACATTTAGCCTCTCAGACCCATTTGAGCCACTGGCCACCATTGTGAGAGTCTATGAATATCATAAAATGGTGGTCGTGGCTCTAATGCTGAATAAATAATGGACCTCGACTAGATGTGAAAAAATGTCGTTTGTTTGGTTGGTAAATAGGTATAAGACTCTACTGCCTCGACGGGGACGAGAGGCCGGGCCCTGCCCCTGATATTAACAAAACGCCAGACTCTAACCACACGGGTACACCACCACAATGCAACTTATATACTTACATATTACTGTAGCCGGATGGTTAGTCTCGGAACCTTGTAAACATGAGTGCCTGGGTTCGATTCCTACTAGTTCCAAACAATGTGTGTTGCTTCCCGCCAATTCCACAGACTTTTTGTCCTTTTACCAAACAAACAAATAGTACTCTTTTCACATCTAGTCGATTATTTATTCAGCATTTGAGCCAATTAAGCCACGCTCACCATTCGATGGCCGTATATGGGGCAGCAGGTCATCACAGGCATACGCTCAGTTATTTTTCCGCGTCTCGGTTCCTCATGTGGAAGCTGCATAGTTGGGTTTGTGTGTGTCTTTCTTTTTCTGTCTTTCTTTCTTAGGACGGAGATCAAGGTAGACGCCGTTGGAAGGCTCAACACAAGCCGAGGCCCCTAGAGATCCTCTCCGGCCCATTTGCAAATGCTGAACAAATAATGGACCTCGACTATGTGAAGAAATGTCGTTTGGTTGGTAAATAGGTATAAGATTCCTGCCTCGACGGGGACGAGAAGCCGGGCCCGGATGTTAACAAAACGCCGGACTCTAACCACACGGCTACACCACCACAATGGAACGTCATAGCAGTAACATAACATATAAATAACATATCAAGTAAGGTGTTGATAGCACTTATATATTACTGTAGCCGAATGGTTAGTCTCTGCACCTTGTAAACATGAGTGCCCGGGTTCGATTCCCCGCTAGTTCCAAAGAATGTTTGTTGCTTCTACTGGAACACGGTTTTACAAAGTAGTAGTAACATAATAAGTAACAAGCGATAACAGATGTTTGAACAACAACAAAAACAGCGTTAAGTATTAAAAAACAATCATTATTTACCTGCAGACGACGAGCACGATGGGTGACGTGGCACTTTCAACAAACTGAACAAACCCGCATCAACGCGTCTGCGCCCTATTTGAGGGGGGCGTCACTTCCTTCCGGTGTGAGGCTCCGCCCACGAGTCCTACTACGTTACGTCCGGGTCCTAGTCCTCAACAGCTCCCGTCCGCTTCTCATTGTAAATACTAGCAACGCGTGAATCTTTTTACAATGACGTTATTTTTCAGAAAGGAAGCCATTGAGGGTTAAAATGGGTCTTAAAGCTTTCAACTTGAACTAGAATTATTAATGTAACTGTACATTAACTGACAAAGAAAATATATGACGTGGAAGTTTCCTTAGAGTAAGACCCGGAAGTGGCTGTGGAAGAGCGGCTGACGTCATGGCTTAAATAGTCAATACAGGGCCTGATCCCCAAACTGGCAGCATATCAGTGGTCTAGTGGACTCCACATCGGTCTTTCAGTCCAAACTTCACAACATCGCGAGTTCAAAGCCCCTCCGATACTTTTCCAACATCCACGGATTACTTGATTTTGTTAGTGTTATTTTGACCTGCATTAGGCTACGGACCCCCATTTAATGGCATTTCTATCTCGGGGACCCGAGATTAATCAAGGTTAATGTAACTCTGAGAAACTCTAGAAATGTGTAATACACGGAATGACATTTCTGGCCACAACGTGGGTGTCAGTGGGCTGTGGCGCTGCCAACTGACTTTTGTGTTTACTTTTTTCCCTCTGCTGTTCTTCATGATCACCTTTTAGTTCCTTTATCACAGCGAACAATCAAATCAAGGTCTGTGAAATACTTCTGTAATTAATGACTAGCTGACTATCTCTTACATACAGACAGCCCTGTGATTAAACCTTTAGCATTACACTGCAACCACACTGGTTACGTTTTTATTCACAATGCAAAGTTATTGTTATTATAGCACTTTTTGTAGACTTAGATAGCATTTGATACAGACTTGTAGCATGTTACGTAGACAGCACTAGAATTGCATTGTATGTAGTCATAGCACTGCATAGTACATAGGCCTATGTATAGCATAGTATAGTAGTTTATATTTATTCCACTGTTACGTTCTTAGCTTACGCATGTTTCATGCATACATAAACTACTTTTATGTAGGCTATGTGATGTATTGCCATGCTTTTTGTTATTGCTTAATGTAAATCGCTCTGGATTAAGAGCGTCTGCTAAATGCCTAAATTGTAAATTGTATTGTGCTCCTATATATCATGGAGGTGTAGTCAGCACAGTGGATTCATATTGATATCATGGAGGTGTAGTCAGCACAGTGGATTCATATTGATATCATGGAGGTGTAGTCAGCACAGTGGATTCATATTGATATCATGGAGGTGTAGTCAGCACAGTGGATTCATATTGATATCATGGAGGTGTAGTCAGCACAGTGGATTCATATTGATATCATGGAGGTGTAGTCAGCACAGTGGATTCATATTGATATCATGGAGGTGTAGTCAGCACAGTGGATTCATATTGATATCATGGAGGTGTAGTCAGCACAGTGGATTCATATTGATATCATGGAGGTGTAGTCAGCACAGTGGATTCATATTGATATCATGGAGGTGTAGTCAGCACAGTGGATTCATATTGATATCATGGAGGTGTAGTCAGCACAGTGGATTCATATTGATATCATGGAGGTGTAGTCAGAACAGTGGATTCATATTGATATCGTGTAGTCAGCACAGTGGATTCATATTGATATCATGGAGGTGTAGTCAGCACAGTGGATTCATATTTCAATCGATCTGGGATGATACAATTGTGCAAAACTGTGTTCAATGAATTGCCTCTTCTGTTACATTAAACAGCAGTTAACTTATAACTGTTATTGAGACTCCTAGAGGGTAACAGGTTAATTAATGGGTTTGATTGATTGATTAAATGTTATAGCCTATTTTATTTAGACAAGAATATAGAACCTACAAGTACCGCCAAAACCAAATAATTCACATGCAAGTAAAGGCATGGTGTTGCAGAGCAAAAAAAAGCACTGGTAGTCATAAGTACTATCCAAGCTTCTGCTGGATATAGGGTTCGAAGCCCTACAGCGCTGTGACCTGCTGACTGCCTCACCGTAGTCCTGTTGTATGTTTACATTAGATATGAAATTAACTATTTCACTAGAGTGTAAAGACGCTGCGTTCAGATTACCACACTTGAAACCCACTTTTAATATATTGTCTAGTCTACCATACAACAGTAATACAACATAATTTGTGTGATATAGCAATGCAATTTTAATTGTCATATCAATATTTATAGCACCCAGACAGCTCTGTAATTACACCGTTTACACACCAAAAAAAAGAGCAAATTATAACATAGCAGCTCTTCCTTTTTTTGGTCTAACCCCCTCCCGTTTTCTACTGTATTGGAATAGCCAGCATTTATTTTAGCATCCGTTTCCCTCCTTTCTATTTGGGAGACACTTTGATCTAATGCAGTGTTTCCCAAACTGTGGGTCACACTGAACAGTAAACAAACCAACACACAGTTTACACTTGAGTTATGACTGTACTTTTCAAGGTGTATAGCTTGCTGAAAGCACCTCCACTTCAGCACCTCCCCCGTAAGGAGTACAGACAACCCTCAACAGCCTGAGGACAGGTGTAGGACGTTTCGGTGCAGCCATGCAGAGGTGGGGTCTCACAGACAGTGTCCACTGGCCACTGCACATGTGGGGATCCACTACAGACTGTGGAACACGTGATGACCTGCTGCCCCATATACGGCCATCGAATGGTGAGCGTGGCTTAATTGACCTAGACAATGACACACTGGACTGGCTTGCTGCAACGGAGCTGAAGGTCTAAGGACATACGACAGAAGACGACCATACAACCACACATATACCTATATTATATAATAGGTCTAGGAGATACGAGGTGGAAGGGGAGGGTTAAGCTGAGGGTCAGGAGAGAGCATGTGAGGGGTTTTGGCACCCTGCTATGGTCTATAGTATTCGAAAATGTCGTTTTTCATGGTTTTCGATCATGGTTTTCGATGGTGATTTTCGCCGATAAAAAAATGTCGGAAATCATGAAAAAACAACATAATATAGTTCATGGTTTTCGACAACATACGTTGTATGTCGTTATCCTGACTTTCTGCTATTTTATTTATTTATTTCTTGACAGAAATCATGAAAAAACGACATTCATAGTTTTCGACGACATATTACTATACACTATGCCTTTGATGTAAAGGCAGAAGCCCCACTGATGCCATAAAAAATACTGTAAGCCACTAGAATTTCGCGGGCCTTCGGCCCGCTCATCCCAGAGTTGCGTTGCCCCGCGTTGCGATACAGAAGTCCACAGATACAGAAGTCCACAGTGACACGCGTTGTATGCAGCTGTTTTGTGTTGCAGCGCGTGCGCGCGCGCGCGTGTAGTGTTGTTGTTCTTATCCATAACAATAAATGGATCAAATATGCTCTATATTAGTTATGTATAGATTTAAAGCAGTGGCTGTCAAAGGTGTGATCCAGGGACCCTCATGGTTCCTTGAGGGGGTTCCAAATGGACCCATTATAGGTCTGTAACTCTGAGAGTGTACAAATGGAACCAAGTGGACCCTACAGGTCTGTAACTCTGAGAGTGTACAAATGGAACCAAATGGACTCTGTTATAACGTTTAACTGTGATACTGTACAAATGGAATCAAATGGGACTCTTATGGGTCCATTTGGTTTTACTCTCAGAGTTATGGGGGTCCTTGAAATTTAAAAGGGTTGAGAAGCTGTATGCAATGGCTTATGTCTTGTAAAAAGAGAGACCAGCCTATTCTCCAAAGCATGATATCTTATGCTTTGCTAGGTTGTACAAATTAATATTGGGTCAATATAATTTGCAGGACTCACGTGTGTGCTCTCTGTCTCTCTCGCTCTCTTCTCTCTCCTCCGTCTCTGGGGTGTGTGGGGGGGGGGGGGGGGGGGGATTAGTGGCGCTGCCTGCGACAGTGCTATACTTCTCCAGCAGCGGTGCAGAACCGAGAGAGTGACACATTGTTGTGGATGTAAACTGCGCAAGTTGTAGCTTTAAAGTTCGGATTGTGTAGTCGCACCGGTGGTACAAAGTGAATGTTACAACTCGCACGGTGATGTTGTAAGGCGCAAATGCGAGTACCTAGTCGCACTGTCGAGCCCTGTGTAGTGTAGTGGCATTTTCGCTGCATCGCGAGGCGATCCAAATTCCCCCCCGCGCACGCACGCACGCACACACACACACACACACACACACACTGGACGTAGCTGTGTGTTGTTGCAGCGCGCGCGTGTGCGTGTAGTGTTGTTGTTGTTGTTCGTGTCGATATTTGCGCGTCGGTTTGTCCCGCTTGTACCACGCCAGGTTTGCACAGTGCGCTCAGTGCGATATTTCCGAACGTGGGCGTTGTGTGTGTGTGTGTGGGTGGGTGTGTTTTGTTGCGTGGGGATCGCCATGTGAGGGGGCTAGCCAATAAGGGCCCTGTGTTGCATGTGGAGAATTGTGTAGGTGAGTGTGTGTGGTGTAGCCGAACGGGGTGGTGAGGACATGAGGGGGATGTAGCACAGCAATCGGTGACCCCTACATTAAGCTGTGTTGCTCCCAAGATGCAGTGCAAATGCGTGTTGTAGCAACCGTAGCCAATGGGAAAACAGGATGCAGTGTTGCCAGGTCCGCGAATTGTAAGCGAGTTGTAAGTAGCGTGTTGAATGGCATTTTTTCTGGGCTTGTTTTCATAGACCTGGCAACAAATTAGGCGGGGGTGTCGGTGCTTGTGGCGTGTTTGTGTTTATTATTGATATTGATGTTGTTTGTGAGTGTGGACGGGAGGCGGCTGTAGTGGCAGTGCAATGACAGTTTTTACGCGGGTGTTGTTGACTGTGGGCGTGCGGCGCGACATGAGGAGATAGCCGTGGATCGACGCGGAGGGTAAGACTGTGTCGTGTTAGTGTGTTGTTGCAGTGTGTGTTGCAGCGTGTTGCAGCGTGTCAGTGACGTAGTAGCTGGTGCCTTTTGTTCCTGTGCGTGCTTTTGGGGACATGTTTTCAATTGTATATAAGGATACTAATATTCTGCCATCAAATATATGCAATAAACAAAAATGTCATCCTGATACTGTGATATCTTCAGAAATAATTAACAACTCTAGTATGTTTAAAAATCAGACCCATCTGATATATATACATTTCTACATTGATTTTGGATATGCATTTTTTTCAGTCACATTTATAATCTTTATCCTTGTACACAATCATCTCCTTAGACATGACTTCTCCTCCCAATCATCATCATCAACATCAATACAGTTGTCATGCTGCACTTCTGATTCATAAAGTGTTCTTAAAAAGGATTTTGTTTGATGACAGAGTAGAGCAGACAACTAGGATCAACAAAGCATGCATGTGCACGCACGCACGTTATACATGTACCTTGAGTCAAGAAAGATGAATAAGAAAAAGAAACATGAAATCACGGCAAGAGCTACTGTAGTGTGACGGTCACCAAACTGTGGATAATATGGGGCAGAACTGAGGAGGAACTCCTGCTATACTTTACTAGTACTACTGTACCGGACGACACGATGAGACGTCTCCAATCTAACTTGTTGAACAAACTACAGTAATAAACGCAGCAATAGTAAAAGTATTTACACACTGTAGTTGTCCCCATTGAGCATATGAGCCTATGGGGCATATGCTTTTCCCAAAGCAAATCTGTCTTGAATGCTGCCAGTCAGTGGCGTGCACAGACATTTAGAGGGGCAGGTGCTCAAGTTAAAAAAAGGGCACCTTGTGCAGCGCGTGGAACCGGCCGGTTGCCTTAATCTATTTTGGGCGGGAACCCCTTTTGGTGTTAGCATTATGTTATGCTTTAGCTATTGAAAAATAGCAGATCTACAAGCTCATAGCGCGCCACCGAGTGGCGCGCTACGAGCTTGTAGGTCTGCTATTTTTTTTTATTTTTTTTTTAAAGGGCACATTGCCAAAAGGGCAGGGGGTGCTCTAGCACCCCCTAGTGTCTATCTGTGCACGCCACTGCTGCCAGTGCCACCGCACCTACACGAGTGACGGTGACGGAATAAACCCACGTACAGTAGGCTTGTATATGATATGAAAACAATCAGCCAGGAATGGTACTTAAGTTGGAGAACTACCAACAAAACAACAGAGCTCACAGCTGCATGTCTGCTGTAGAAAAAAATAATATTAAAAATAATATTAGCGATTAGCCTACTCGTTTTTTGATTTACAGTGTCGACTACCGTTTTGAAATGAAATTAAATGAAATGAAATCTATATTTACCCAGGGTATCTGGGCTAAGCTCAAGAACTTGTTTCCAGCCAGGCCCTGCTCATAGAACACATTTCATCGTAGTGGTTCAATGCCTTGTTCAAGGGCACTTCAGCGGTGGTAATTTTAACGTGTCGGACGGCTGATTCGAACTAGGAACCTTCCGGTATCCGTTCGGCCACCGCTGCCACTTGTAGACTACCACACTAGTAGACTAGTAGACTAGTAGACACTAGTAGACTACCCGAATAATCGATTTTTTTGGTTAATGCCCTACCACCAAGATACTACGTCAACAAAGTCCACTCTCAATGTGTCTGGTCCACAAGATTCACTACACTACACCATCAACGAAGTCTACTCTCACAACACCAGAGGGAGTTGAACAAACCACGTGCAAGCCAGAATCGGCTCAAACATGGGATTGAATTCATTTCGCTGCTATGCCACTAAAATGTGGAACGCCCTACCAACAGCCATTAAGAAATGTGAATCCCTTGACTCCTTCAAAACCGCTCTCAAAAAGCATATACGGACGGCTGCAATTCGAAACTGGTCCCTGTAAAAAAACTCAAAGTTTTCCTGGATATCATCTTTAGCTATCAGAAATACATAATTTCCCATCTCAGGCATTCAATTAATATTTGTATGTAGTTTTATATGGAATAATTATGATAACGGGGTTGTGTCAACCCCGTTATTCACGGGGTTGTGATTTTTTTACTCAAGATGGCCACTACTCTACCTTTGGTGATTAAGAGTAGACCACATGGCATGCATAAGATTAAGAAATCAGATCTATTGTTGAAATAACAAAATAACTTTTCACAAATAATTGTTTTCTATCTTTATTCCATGTAACGGAGTTGAGCTGATATGCTTTACGACCACATGTGAGAGTATAAATTACTCTAAAACATTGACCTGCTGACTAGGTCTGTTTTAAAGGAGGCCAGTGATTTGCTTGTTTTAAGGGACAGGGCATTCCACACCTGAATAGCAGTGCTGCGGAAGGTGAATTTGCCCATATTTGTTTTGTAAGTGGGCGGCACCAGATTATTGTTTACGCTACCTCTAGTTTTGTGGCTGTGTGTCGCTCACTTTTTTAAGTAATCAGTCAAGTAAATGGGCATGGAGGGCATAGCTGCATGTACAATTTTGAATGTCAGACCCATTTTCAATGGTTTGACCCTGTCTTCTACCCGGAGCCAGCCAATGCCATCCAGATGCTCTGCATATAGGTGGGTCATTGGTCCCAGGCCTAGAAGAAGTCGAATTTGTTTGTTTTGGGAGATTTGGAGCTCATTCTTCTGTGCCATTGAGATGTTAAAAGAACCAGGATATGCAAGCATAGAGTCACAGTGACAGTCACAGATTTAACTGAACTACTAAACTAACATTTAGGACCTGAAATAATGTACTCACTTTGTTTCATGAACGCACAAAGGCAAAGTGAATCACATAACATGGAAACACACACACAGGGGCTTGTTGTGTCATACTGGCTGTGTGTGTGTGTGTGTGTGTGTGTGTGTGTGTGTGTGTGTGTGTGTGTGTGTGTGTGTGTGTGTGTGTGTGTGTGTGTGTGTGTGTGTGTGTGTGTGTTTGTGTCAAACATGACTTCTGAAGTTGACTGTCTGTAGGAAAATACCATGTCAGTCCACTAGGCGTCGCTGATAGGCTTTCTGCTCAATTTAGACCAAACTATTTCTAGTAAATGGCCTGTATTTAACACCACATGAAAGGGTCTATATGCATCCATTGTACATCAAGCCAGGAGGTAGTGTGCCAATAAGCCCTGCTGATATAAAGTATAACTATTCTCAGGTAAAAGTATCTTGATGGATAAAATCAACCCACTGTCTGAACAGAAGTCCATTAAATGATTACCAAATAAAGATTTAGTATCAGTTACATCGGGGTGCATACTTAGTTTAGACTAGTCATTGGTTAGACATGGGTTAAGGTTAGGTTTAGGTGTGCTGCCCCGTGGGAGGTTAGGTTTAGGGTGAGGGTTTGAGATAGGTTGTAGTTGTAGGACTAATGACTCGTCTAACCAATGACTAGTCTAAACCAAAAACTGTCTAAACTAAGTACTGCACCCGTTACATCAGCATTCATGACAACATAGATGCAGGTGGAAGGATTATCCTGAATAAACCCAGATACTCATCCTCATTGTGATAGAACTCACAGAGTTCAGACAGACATTCACAATGATATTATTATTATTATTATTACTTGCGCAAGCAGAGCGCGCAAGTACTAGTTTCGCAGGGCGATGCGTATGCACCGTCCCAGCAAATTACATAATGACTACTTGTGCCTGATACGGCAGTGGTGCCACATTACAACATACATGTATAAAACATATCGTCATTACGTCACCATCGAACACCAATTACACTCTGGCATTGGGACCTTTAATCCACATCTTTATTACGTCATCATTGAGAGCTAGTCATCATTGAGAGCTAGCTACACCAGTTATACCCTGACGTCATATGCTGGGACGGTGCATACGCATCAAAAGTAACCACAGTATACCCGCTAATCAACTTACAAATTACATATACATATATACATAGAGGCATTTCCTTTAATCCACTCGACATTGATCGAGATATACGTCACCATCGAAGGCATTGGGTCCTTTAATCCACATCTTTATTACGTCATCATTGAGAGCTAGCTATACCAGTTATACCCTGACGTCATATGCTGGGACGGTGCATACGCATCAAAAGTAACCACAGTATACCGCTAATCAACTTACAAATTACATATATACAGTATATACATAGAGGCATTATACTATTTTTTTACGTGCAAAAAGTAGGTACGTAGCAAATAGCTAAACCTAATAATTCAAACGTTCTTTCACAGAGAAGCTGAGATTTGACAGTTTGTAGCGGTCGACAGCTCTGCTTGCGCACTAATAGGCCTGTGTGTCTCTCCCCCTCTCTCTACTCTACCTCCCTCCTTCATGTCCGCCTTCACTTGAACCAATCAATTAAAGGCAGAAAAGCCAAAAAACACATCTTAAAATATTTGTTTTAATAAAATAAAAATCACACCTTTGTGAACTGAGTGGTGCAACTCCCCTCTCCCCCGACCCCCCCCTCCCCCCCCCCCCCCCCTCTCTCTCTCTCTGTTTCTGGCACAACAGCGCCACTTTTGCCCCTACTGGTACTCTAAACATAGTCACATAGGTTAGGACGGACATTGCTGTTCCTTGGAGTGGTTGCACCACTCAGTGGTGGATTCCCCCGCCCCCTGAACGTCTAGTCTCTCCTGTACACATGTACATATGCATTTATATGTTAACGTTAAAACATGTACATATGCATTTATATGTTAACGTTAAAACAACAAGAGCGGTGCCCATGGGGCCTCTACAGCGGTGCCTGGTGGGGGCACTGGCCTGCTTGGAACGATGCAAGTTGGAAATAATGCCCCACCCAGATATATGCGTTGGAGCCTCTACAGCGGTGCCTGGTGGGGGCACTGGCCTACTTGGAACGATGCAAGTTGGAAATAATGCCCCACCCAGATGTTATGTCTGTGTCCCTTTTATGCCCAAATATGGAGTTCTTTGTCAGGCATGCATGGAGTCTATGCAGACGTCAGAATGATGTCAGAACAGGCCAGCTCCATATATGGACACGGGGCATGGACCCGGTCCAGAGCCCGGGCAGAGGCCTTTTGGGGGCGGTTCTGGACTTCCGCGGGTCCGACCGACTCGACACCGGGCACTGTACTCCCTGCGGTGGTGTGGAACGCGTGTGTCGAATTTGAAGTGGGTGGGGCGAACGGTTGTCGAGTTACGTGGATTACACACGGACGTACAGACAGACAGACAGCGACTTGGTGCATTTATAGAGATAGATAATAGAGCATTCTATATACAGAATCCCCATCCGCTCCAATGCAAACTGGATTAAAAAATTAAATAAAATTGAATTAAAAAGTCTAAATAACTTGTTATCGCACACCAACTAAATGTAATTGTTCCTAATGTACACAATGTTTCCAAGCAATTTCGATCAATTCAGTGAATTCTAGCAGACTGGAAAAGACCATATAAAGTCATGTGTTAAAGGAGTGTCCTGTTCTTTTCCAACCATGTGTTTCTTATTTTGAGAACTCTCGAACTGTATAAGAGAGGGTGTCAACCTGTGATTGGGAGATGTCATGATACATTCGTGTGGATGGCAGTCTCCAGGAGCGCTCTTGATTAAATCCGTGATTGTGTTCCCAACACTTTTAAACCTTTATTTGGTTCTGGACTTCGACTTCATTACACTTTGATTATGAGTTAAGGTTCCCACTACACAGTGTAACATAAAGCATTACCTTAAATATTCACATTCTCTTATAGTTGATGGAAAAGGCATCGGCCGAAGGTCAAAGCTTATCGATGCCTATCCTTTATAGGCTGAAGCTCAAAGCTTATCGATGCATATCCTTTATAGGCTGAAGCTCAAAGCTTATCGATGCCTATCCTTTATACATGTCATATTTACTCTAACATATTTTAAACTCACATAATGAATGACCCCCCTATACAATTTCTTACATTCACATTCCTTCCATTGTTCGTTAAAACGAACACTCAACATTATTATTATTCAGTATTTTCCCCTCGAAAATTCATTCTTATACCTCCAAACGTATTATTTTCCTACATATATATCACTCATACATGCATATATACATACACCATACACACATAGATCCATCACTTATCATATCTATATTTCTCCAAAAGCCACATCTTGTACCTTTTTCTTAAATAGAATTAGATTATTGCACTGCTGGACATTCTCTGCTAACCCATTCCATAGCTTTACTCCACTGACAGTTGCTTGTTAAAGCCACAAGGTGGCGACCAAACACCACTCTAATCTATTACAGTAACCTGTTGAAGGTTGCAGCTGCTTCTTTACTGTTGAAATGTGAATGTTTTCATCGACTAAAACCAAGACGAAAAATGTTCGTCGACTACCTTTTTTCACTGACGAAAACTAAATGGAGACAAAATGAAAACTAAGCGATGATGACTAAAACTAAGACTAAATATAATGACAATTTCGTCAACAAATAAAAACTAGACTAGAATGTTAGGAAGGGACTAGTGGAGATCCAGTATGAGTCAATTGGTTGCATGTTTTTTTCAGCAAGTGAAAAAAAAACATTACGACATTACGACGGCATCAAGGCCCGCCAAAATCCATTTAAGTCGACTAAATCAACTGTAGATTTAGTTGACTAAAATCTTATATTTAGTCGACTAAAACAACACTATTCCAGGTGACTAAAATGTGACTAAAACTAAATGAAAACTATTCAAGAGACTAATGACTAAAACTAAAATCAAAAGTTGCTGCCAAAAACAACACTGGTGTGAATGTTGCTCTGTGTGTTTTTTCTTTTTTAATATATTTTTTATATTTGCCAAAAACAACACTGATAAACAAGCATGCAGCCATGGAATAAAGTTAAAGCCCGAGACCTTAACCACACCAAACCTGGCATCCCTATTTTGACCAAATTTCTTTCACAATTTCCGCAAGATGGATAGATTAGCAAATTTGTATAGGGTTGAAGTGGTTACCAAAGTAACTAGTAAATAAAGTTTTCAAATAATTGTAGTGGAGTAAAAGTACAAATTTTGGCTCTGAGATGTAGTGGAGTAGAAGTACAAGTACTGGAAATTGGAAATACTCAAGTGAAGTGCAAATACCTCAAAATTGTACTTAAGTACAGTACTTAAGTAAATGTACTTAGTTACTTTCCACCACTGTCGTTTTGACTGTCTCTGGAATTCTCACATAATCTCTTCTCAAGACAGATCAAGACGGGAACAGAGAAGAAGAAAAATAACAACAATGTGAATGCAGGATTTTTTCAGTTCAGAAACCAACTCATTTTGATGTCAGACAGACATGAAGAATAATCCACACTGCCAAATCTTCACAGCACCCTTTTGGTGTTTTAAAGCATTATGTTATACTTTTAGCTATTGAAAAATCGCAGATCTACAAACTTGTAGGTCTGCTATTTTTTTTTTAATCATGAAAATGTGCCTCAAAGTTTTTAATATATATTATTACAGAGTGAACATTTTAACTCGAATCTTTGCTTCTGGGGAGGTCCCCTGGAACAACATATTTTCAGATGGGGGGGCGGAGGCATATTACATATAGTTTTTGGTGTCCTTGGCATGAAATATTGAGAACCACTGATATAGAGAAACAACAGAAAAAAATACATTTTAAAAAGACATTTTTTAAATTTCGACGTCAGGCCTGAATGGGTTATATGAACCTGTGCACATCCCACAGCAAAATACCCCATTGTTGGGCTTCACGTCGAACCGTATTACATTACATTGCATTAGTCATTGTTTTCATAGAATCCTGGACACACAGATGGTGTACTTGTTTGACAGTGCACATTATTCCAAACGAACTGTCTAAATGTTTTCTGAGAAAACCTCTGGAGGAACCGTGGTTGAAAATAAGTTTGTTTGCCACTCTCGGTTGAAGGAAAGGGCATGTCATTTTTTTCTTCTTCTTAGGGGGGGGGGGGGGGGGGGGGGGGGGGGGGTATACAGTAGGGTCAGCTGTGTGTTGTCCTTGGAAGTGGGATAAGAGAAGGACAAAGAAAAGGTTTCTCTACATAGCCAAACAATCTGAAAAGGGGCTACTTCTCTATATGAGTGAGAGATATAGGAGTCCTTTCACAAAGGCTGACCGGGCAACTCAATCTATAGGAATGCAAACAAAAACGGTCCTGATATTGTGTGTGTATAGAGCACCGAAGTCCGACGTCAATATCGGTAGAGGGCGCTAAGTCCACGGGTTCATGTACTTTTTATTTGCATTGTAATCCCCATAGGGGGGATTTTAGATCGCCTCAGATAAGAACATGTGTTTGAAAAATAAACAAATGATCCAGGCCGTTTCACTCATATGGATATGAAGAATCAACTGAGAAAACGCTATTGTTACTGCTGTTACATTTTCGCTAGAAACAGACCTATGAGTGACTGACTGTCGCAAACGATACAGAGACACCTCCCTGACAATAACGCAGAGACAGCTTGTTTATTTTTGAACCACAACGCTTATATGAAACGATTTTAAGATGACCCCATGTTGTTCTCCATAGAGAATTAAGTTACTTCCGTGAACCAGGGGAATCGAGGGGACGAGCGAGTGACGTCAGGACTTTAGAACCAGGGGAATCGAGGGGACGAGCGAGTGACGTCAGGACTTCAGTTCAGTGCTCTATAATGTGTCACCAGTCCCGATGCCATCTTGTCGTCTGAGAGTAAATATTTCTGTGTAAATGTCTGTTATCTTACATTGTGTTTCTTCAGTTAACAATAACCACCTCATTTTAAAGGAGAATTCCATGCTAGAAGGCTTTCTTACCCACCAAAGAGGTCCAGGTGTTTTTTTGTGCAAAATCTCCTTATTGGCTATTTCCCCTACCATAAGCCCTCAATAAATTGCATTGAATGGGAATTGAATGGGGGTATGGGTTATTGTGCTAATTCGCTTATTTCCATTGAAATAAGTAGTAAAGTGTGCCGCTTGGGATATTATTTACATTATGAAGAGAGGATATATACAAAAAAAAAAGAAGAATTGAGCGATGGAAATAAGCAAATTACACCCTATAGCCCCATTCAATTCCCATTCAATTCAATTCAATTCATTGAGGGCTTATGGTAGGGGAAATAGCCAATAAGGAGCTTTTGCACAAAATAACACCTGGACCTCTTTGGTGGGGACGTAACAACTACAAATTAAGGTTGGGCGATATGCCAATCTTTTTCAATCGCCCATCGTCTGTCCAAAAATCGCCGATGGACGATATATTCGTGTCATAAAACACGAAGAGAACACTACAGGTCGCAAAAAAAGCCAGATCTACAAGCTCTCAAGGCGCCGCGTCCTGCCTGTTTTTGCAGCGCCGTTCGCTACGCGTTGAGAGCTTGTAGATCCGTCTATTTTTGCAACGCAGTGCGCAGCCAGCGTAACAAAATAAAAAATAAGTTACAGGTGGAGATGAAGTGAAGTTGGAACGGGCAAGCAGCTGCAAGCCAAGCTAACATCACAACCACTGGCTGGTGACAGTGTTGTTAGCCGCAGCAACATGTAGCCTGCCCTGGTAACTTCTCCTCCTCCCCGGAGAACTCTTGCCTCCCCGTTGAGTCGGAGGCTCGGAGCACTGCTGCTGATCCGCAAGCTCTCAAGGCATCGCGTCCTGCCTGTTTTTGCAGCGCCGTTCGCTACGCGTTGAGAGCTTGTAGATCTGTCTATTTTTGCAGCGCTGGTGTCGGGGTTCGTTCACGTTGTCAATAAAAAAATAACCTAGATTACAGGCGGAGATGAAGTTCAATCAGTGGGTTGAATCAGTAGCTACACGCTAAACTAAGCGCTAAGCTAACGATCCCCGAGCCTACACTAACACTAGCAGCCTGTTTTTTATTTCCCCCCGACTTCACGGGTAGCGCATTGGGATTGTGATGAGACACGAGACAGCAGTGTGCATTCTGTTGTGACTGTATATTATTAAACTGCATGGGTCTGGACTCCGGAGCATAAACAACATGTAGGCTACAGTACAGTAGCCTCCCTCGGCTCGGTCCCTCCCAGCCTTTACTCTGGCTGCCAGAGTGTTCCCCGATGCTGCGGTGCGGGGACTGGGAGCATTATAACGGGAGGAGGGGTTTTCCACCCGGCCGGTTACTACTTTGCTGGCCCAAATTGATTCACATGTTGCTCACACTTTACAGGTTAATTGGGCTAATATTTTGCAAAAGAAAATAATCGTCCCGAAAAATCGCCTAATAAAAATATTCGGCGATTGGACTCGTACATTCGCGATTGACGATAGATTCGTATCGTCACCCAACCCTACTACAAATAACACCTGGACCTCTTTGGTGGGGACGTAACAACTCCAAATAACACCTGGACCTCTTTGGTGGGGACGTAACAACTACAAATAACACCTGGACCTCTTTGGTGGGGACGTAACAACTACAAATAACACCTGGACCTCTTTGGTGGGGACGTAACAACTCCAAATAACACCTAGACCTCTTTGGTGGGGACGTAACAACTACAAATAACACCTGGCCCTCTTTGGTGGGGGACGTAACAACTACAAATATAGGTAAGAAAGCCTTCTAGCATGGAATTCTCCTTTAAGAAACAACTAGAGATGCTTCGATAATCGGCCAGTGATCGGTGATCGGCCATATCGGCCGATATTCACTCTTATCGGTAATCAGCATTTATTTACCCTTATCTGTGATCGGCAATTTACGCAATCTGGAGAAACTGATCTTTTACACCATTGAAGTGGTATAAATGTCAATCAGATATAGAGTGTAACATCATTTTGCATTTTTGAGACATGCCTAAACATGCTCCCCTTCCTCCCCACACACACACACACACACACGGGAACAGTTTTGACGTGGGTTTTGACATATAATCATTTTGGAAATATTAAAGATGGATTGCCACAATTTTTGTATTTTTCCAGTTTTTCATGTGTCTATGAGGTGACAGTACTTCATTAGACACCCTGGAGTCGTTTTTATGTGCAATGGTATGTATTAACTTTGTATTTAGGGTTTCTTCCTGGAGGCTGAACCCTTGACAGTCAAACGGGCCAATGAAATAAACAGTAATATAGTGACATCACACTATCAGCCCCTCCCCTAACCAAATGGAACCAAATGGACCCTTATGGGTCTGTGACTCTGAGAGTGTACAAATAGAACTAAATGGACCCATTAGGGTACTCTCAGAGTTAAATTAACATTGATTAAAATGATATAAATTGGGGGTCCCAGAGATAGAAATGCCATTAAATGGGGGGTCCGTAGACGAATGCATGTCAAACTGGGGGTCCTTGAAATTAAACGGGTTGAGAATCACTGCTATAGAGCCGTAAAAATCTTCTCTTATGGGGGTCCCTGGGGGTCCCTGGGGGTCCCCGTGGGGCTAATTAGGGTCAATTCGGGGGTCCTTGACCTGAAAAAGTTTGGGAACCACGAACCACTGGTCTAGCCCATTGAGGAATGAGGCAGATTAAAAAAAAAAAAGTGGCTTCTAAATCCTAAAAGTTTTCAGAAACCATATGTTTCTATGACAATGGTGCTCAACCTTTTTTCATGTCAAGGACCCCCAGAATGATCTGAATTTGGCCGTGGACCCCCCCCCCCCATCTGAAAATATGATTTTATGCCAGGGACCCCCACAGAAGCAAAGACTTGAGTTAAAAACGTTCGCTCTGAAATAATATAATTATATTCAAAGATTTTGCGAGTGCGGCGCTACGAGCTTGTAGAGCAGATCTGTTGCAAAAAAATAGCAGACCTATTTTTTTTCTGAAAAAGCTATGTTTCTGTGTCAGTGGTTCTTCGATTTTTCAAAAATAGCAGATCTACAAGCTCGTAGCGCTCCACACGCGCCCATGACATCTATATTGCACTGTTTTGCTCTCTCTCTCTCTCTCTCTCTATAGTCTGTTTTGAACATGGTGGACCCTCTTGTAAACAAGTGTAATGCTTAATTGGGTCGTCCACTCACAGTCTTTGTATTGAGTTTGTGCTTGAAATGTACTGTAATTCTGCAAACTGTTAATAAATATTTCAAATCAATCAATCAATCAAGGTCTGTCCATCTTCCGATGAATTGAAAATGGAGGACCCTTATGTAAACAAGTCATTGTGTGCTTTCCCCCCCCCCCCTCGTTCTATCATCAAATAGCAGTTTTTTAAGTGGTGCAACCACTTCCTTAAGTGACTGTGTGTGTGGCTGGGTGGGTGTGTGGCTGGGTGGGCGGCTGGCTGGGTGGGTGCGTCTGAGCACGAACAGCATGGTTGTTTTTCACCACCTGTGCGCAACACACACAAACACACGCACATATTAACTGTATATATGGTGATTTCGGGTGTGCCAGTACAGTACAGTACAGTACAGTGACAGTACAGTAGAGGGACCCCCACACGGAGTTGCACCACTTACTTCACATGGGTGTGATTTTTTTGTATTGGCCAGGCTGTACAAGCTCGTAGCGTGCCACTCGGTGGCGCGCTATGAGCTTGTAGATCTGCTATTTTCCAATAGCTAAAGTATAACATAATGCTTAGTTAAAACACCAAAAGGGGTTCCCGTACAGAATGGGTTAAATGTAGTAATCATAAAGTAATGCACCTATTCTGCACTCAGGCTACTGTGAAATAACATTTTATAAAGTAATGCACCTATTCTGCACTCAGGCTACTGTGAAATAACATTTTATAAAGTAATGCACCTATTCTGCACTCAGACTACTGTGAAATAACATTTTCAATCAATCAGCGAAGTGTCCAAAGTGCAACATTTAATAGCAAGCTAATAATGGTAAAAAGATCAGACCTCTTACTGACAACAGTGACAATTAAATACAAAAAGAATGCGTCTGTTAAAATGTTGTTTTTTCTTCTGGGACAATCATTAGTTGTGATATAGTAGTAGTAGTTAGCCGCCGAAATTTAAAAACAGTTTTCTGAAATACCTCATGTTTCTGTATCAGTGGTGCTCAATATTTCATGTCAAGGACCCCCAGAATTATATGTAATTGGCCACCGACCCCCATCTGAAAATATGTGGTTCCAGGGACCACCCGGAAGCAAAGATTTGAGTTAAAAACGTTCGCTCTGAAATAATATATATATATATATATATATATATATATATATATATATATATATATATATATATATATATATATATATAGAGAGAGAGATTTTCACGATTTTTCAAAAATAGCAGACCTACAAGCTCGTAGCGCGGCACTCGGTGCCGTGCTATGAGCTTGTAGATCTGCTATTTTTCAATAGCTAAAGCATAACATAATGCTTAAAACACTAAAAGGGGTTCCCGCCCAAAATGGGTTAGTAGTAGATAGCAGTAAATGGCTGCCTGCTCGACCTCGAAAAAATGGCATCAAACATTTTCCGATTTGTTAGGGTTTCAAAAATATATAAATAGGCCTGTATAAAATATAAATATATAAAAAAAAATCTTCAACAACAAAAAATTACATAAGGAACCTGACTAAGTATTAACAGTAGTCTAGTACAGTGGTTCCCAAAGTGTGGTCCGGGGACCCCTAGGGGTCCTTGAGGGAGTTCCAGGGGGTCCCCAGCTGAATGATAATTTAGGAACCAAATGGACCCAATATGGGTCTGTAACTCAGAGTGTACAAATGGAACCAAATGGACCCTTATGGGTCTGTAACTCTGAGAGTGTACAAATGGAACCAAGCGGACCCTTACGGGTCTGTAACTCTGAGAGTGTACAAATGGAACCAAATGGACCCTTATGGGTCTGTAACTCTGAGAGTGTACAAATGGAACCAAATGGACCCTTATGGGTCTGTAACTCTGAGTGTACAAATGGAACCAAATGGACCCTTATGGGTCTGTAACTCTGAGTGTACAAAAGGAACCAAATGGACCCTTGAGTTAAATTAAGCGTGATTTTAACATGTGTTTGGTGTCCCAGAGATAGAATTGATTGATTGATTGAAATATGTATTAACAGTTTGCAGAATTACAGTACATTTCAAGCAGAAACTCAATACAAAGACTGTTAACTGTGAGTGGACGACCCAATAAAGCACTACACTTGTTTACAAGAGGGTCCACCTTGTTCAATTCATCAAAACATTTAGAGACGTACAAATAGACACTTCTATATAGCCAAAGAACAGAACAGGAATTCATCATGAAGGAGGTAAAAAAGGGGAAAGAAACATATACAGAAATGCCCGATAGAATGATAGAAATGCCCTTAAACTAGCAAACCGGGGGGCCCTTTTTACCTCCATTATGATGAATTCCTGTACTGTTCTTGTCTATATAGAAGTGTCTATTTGTACGTCTCTAAATGTTTTGATGATTTGAACATGGTGGACCCTGTTGTAAACAAGTGTAATGCTTAATTGGGTCGTCCACTCACAGTTAACAGCCTTTGTATTGAGTTTGTGCTTGAAATGTACTGTAATTCTGCAAACTGTTAATAAAATTTTCAATCAATCAATCAAAAAGCCCTAGAGGCTAGAGCCGTACAAACATCTTCTCTCATGGGGGTCCTCGGCATTTTCAAATGGGGGGTCCGCGGGCTATAAATGAGTGTCATTTTGGGGGTTCCTTCACATGAAAAAGTTTGGGAACCACTGCTCTATAGTAGCAGTTGTTGTTGTTGTTGTTGTTGCTGTAGTACGTTTAGTATCAATGTAATAAACAGTATAGTTTCTTACCTTAACCAACAGTAGGCTGTAGCTGTCGTAGAAGTGGTGAAAATGAAGACAGCAGTATTTTAACACTAAACACTAAACGGTTGTTTTATTAAAGTTGTGTGTGTGTGTGTGTGTGTGTGTGTGTGTGTGTACTAATAAACACGGCTTCGAAATGAACCACATGAGCTGCACAACGACACGCCATTGGTCGCTCCGTTGTTGGCAACAAGACGCCTGCTGATTGGCCATTATCGTCACACCCCCGCAGAGTACGAGAGAAAGCCATTGGTCCGATTGGCGATAAAAAGGGCTCTGCCGCAAGTTGAACGCACGCCACCGTATGGCATGACACTACCCTCTGGTGGTTGTACAAGGTAACGACAGCATTGAAACCAAAGGGTACACATTATTGTATTCGTTTTGAATTTGTTTATTTGTATTTTGTCATTTATCTTTTTATGTTGCTTCAGTTCAGTTTAACTTTCAACAGTATAGTAACAGTTTAACTTGGTGAACTCTGGGTGAAATTGAAAACGAGGTTCACTTTGTTGATGACATACGAAGTATAAACGTATTTGTTAAGATAATATGTCTTCTATGGGGATTTCATTGAGTTAGATTGGATGATTATTATGAAAAAACATTGAGATGTGTTTTGTTAAAGGAGACCCATTCTGAACGGGAACCCCTTTTGGTGTTTCAAGCATTATGTTATACTTTAGCTATAGCAGATCTACAAGCAGATCTACAAGCTCATGGCGTGCTACGAGCTTGTAGGTCTGCTATTTTTGAACAATCGTGAAAATGTGGATCAAATTTCGAGTAGGCCGATATTCAGAGCTTACTTTTTAACTCAAATCTTTGCTTGGGGGGGGGGGGGGGGGGTCCTGGAACAACATGTTTTCTGGGGGGGGGGGGGGGGTCCTGGAACAACATATTTTCTGGGGGGGAGGGGGGTCCTGGAACAACATGTTTTCTGGGGGAGGGGGGTCCTGGAACAACATGTTTTCTGGGGGAGGGGGGTCCTGGAACAACATATTTTCTGGGGGGGGGGGGGGGTCCTGGAACAACATATTTTCAGATGGGGGTCAGAGGCCAAATACAGATAATTCTGGGGCTCCTTGACATGAAAAAGGATGAGAACCACTGATATGGAAACAGGTTTTTCAGAAAACTGACAGGATTTAGAAGACATTTGTAGAATCGTTCCCAGGTCTAAATGGGTTAATTTAGAAGACATTTGTAGAATCGTTCCCAGGTCTAAATGGGTTAATTTAGAAGACATTTGTAGAATCGTTCCCAGGTCTAAATGGGTTAATTTAGAAGACATTTGTAGAATCGTTCCCAGGTCTAAATGGGTTAATTTTCGTTGTGGCAGATTGCATTTGTGAAGCTTGAGATAAGACAGAATACTATGTAGGCCTATAACTCAAATAGACGTACAAATAGACACTTCTATATAGCCAAAGAACAGAACAGGAATTCATCATGAAGGAGGTAACAAAGGGGAAAGAAACATATACAGAAATGCCCGATAGAATGATAGAAATGCCCTTAAACTAGCAAACCGGGGGGCCCTTTTTTACCTCCATTATGATGAATTCCTGTACTGTTCTTGTCTATATAGAAGTGTCTATTTGTACGTCTCTAAATGTTTTGATGATTTGAACATGGTGGACCCTGTTGTAAACAAGTGTAATGCTTAATTGGGTCGTCCACTCACAGTTAACAGCCTTTGTATTGAGTTTGTGCTTGAAATGTACTGTAATTCTGCAAACTGTTAATAAAATTTTCAATCAATCAATCAAAAAGCCCTAGAGGCTAGAGCCGTACAAACATCTTCTCTCATGGGGGTCCTCGGCATTTTCAAATGGGGGGTCCGCGGGCTATAAATGAGTGTCATTTTGGGGGTTCCTTCACATGAAAAAGTTTGGGAACCACTGCTCTATAGTAGCAGTTGTTGTTGTTGCTGTTGTTGTTGTTGTTGTTGTTGCTGTAGTACGTTTAGTATCAATGTAATAAACAGTATAGTTTCTTACCTTAACCAACAGTAGGCTGTAGCTGTCGTAGAAGTGGTGAAAATGAAGACAGCAGTATTTTAACACTAAACACTAAACGGTTGTTTTATTAAAGTTGTGTGTGTGTGTGTGTGTGTGTGTGTGTGTGTGTGTGTGTACTAATAAACACCGGCTTCGAAATGAACCACATGAGCTGCACAACGACACGCCATTGGTCGCTCCGTTGTTGGCAACAA